>NW_015150614.1:964120-1014363 GCF_000732505.1 Cyprinodon variegatus
TGGCCTCTTTTTTATTCATAGCTGGTAGACAGGAAATGGGATAGGTTGAGATGGGGGTGAAGGGAGCTCAACCAGCCAGGACTTAAAACCTGTCACCGTTGCAATGAAGACTACGGCCTTTGCACTTGGTCTGTTCACCTAAACTCTGCGTTATCACTGTGGTTGAAGTTCTGTTATCCAAAAAGGGTTTGATCGTTTGTATCCTTTAGCTAGAGCTATAGTTTGATGAGAGGTCAGCACTGCTAAAAGAAGAACTAAGGAAGATTTTGAAAAGACACTGGAACAAAAAAAAAAAAGTACATATGTGTTGGGATCACAAAAACACCACGTCATTTGATAAAAATCAGAATCATCCACCCACGGACAGCCTAATCTCAGGGACAGGGAACTGAAACACTGATGTGGCAGCTTTTCCAATGTGCTGAAATGTCATTGCAGTAACTGAAAATGATACTCAGTAATATCATATAGCCCTATATGCTCCTTATGAAATAATGGTGTCCTGGGGCATCTCCTCCTGGATCTTGACAAGGCTGTCGCTAAGCTCCTGAACAGTCTGAGTTGCAATGGTATCAATTGTTATCCTTGTTTCCTCCAAGAGGGTATTCTCTTGGAGGAAACAAGGACCCACCTCACCAGTGAAGGGTCTAAAAGTGGATCTACAGGTTTTACCCGGATACCCTGTCTGTGTTGTACAGGTGTGTGAATATGGACAATTCAGGAGTTCTCTGGTATCTCCAGTTGAGCTAAATGGTCGGAGGCCGTGAACGCATGGCCAAGTAGAGGACGGCAGGTTCTCAGGCTACCCTAATGAAGTTGGCTTCTAGAGATTTGGTCGGAGTCATTTGCACCACTGACCTGCTGGAGGTCACACTGTAGGACTCTGGTAGTACTTATCCTGTGCCTCCTTTGCACAAAGGAGAAGAAACCAGTCCTGCAGATGAGTAAAGGAACTTTAACGTCTCCACCATGTTAGAAAATGCAGCAAACCTTTTGGAAATGGTATCCTGGGCCATATTGGTGGTGTAGGAATGCTTGTGCAATATCTGTAGGGTCCACTACTGATCGCCTAATGCTACCTGTGATAACCCTGGTCAGATGTGAAACTGCTGAGAAGCAGTCTAAAAATAATTTAGGAAAAAATATCAGTGGCCCCCACTTGGAAAACTTGCTCTGCCATATAGTCACCCTAATCACAAGTTAGGATGACTCAGGGCACAGACAATACGGACACCAGCTTGCAATTTTGTAGACTGGTGTCAGCAGAACTACAAATCATAAGTTCAAGGAAAGTAAAATAAATGATGGTGGACCTTCAGAGGCACAAATGCACCAGAATGACACAGGTGAGCATCCAGGTAACTTATGCTGAGATATTGGACTCCTATCTGGGTGTTCACCTTTACATTAAACTGAACTGGGATAACAACACTAATACCCTTTATACAAAGGATCAGAACATTATCTTTTGTAGTTCAAGTTGCTGTCATTAATCCACCCAAGAAGTTTACAAAACCACAGTGCAATACACACTGAAACTGGGAAAAGTCCAGCACTTAAAGTTAAAGCTGTAAACTACTGCTGAATGTTCCTAATTATTGTAGCAACCATGACTGCAATGCTGCAGCTATAAGTACCCAAAGTCATTATTGGGACCATCCTGGGGTTGCGAGAATCATTGTGATGTGATCTCTAAGGTTTATTGAGTGTCAAATTCATTAAATAAGAAGACATACACTCACCGGCCACTTTATTAGGTACACCTGTCCAACTGCTTGTTAACACTTAATTTCTAAGCAGCCAATCACATGGCGGCAACTAAGTGCATTTAGGCATGTAGACATTGTCAAGACAATCTCCTGCAGTTCATACCGAGCATCAGTATGGGGAAGAAAGGTGATTTGAGTGACTTTGAACGTGGCATGATTGTTGGTGCCAGAAGGGCTGGTCTGAGTATTTCAGAAACTGCTGATCTACTGGGATTTTCACACTCAACCATCTCTAGTATTTACAGAGAATGGTCCGAAAAAGAAAAAACATCCAGTGAGCGGCAGTTCTGTGGGCGGAAATGCCTTGTTGATGCCAGAGGTCAGAGGAGAATGGCCAGACTGGTTCGAGCTGATAGAAGGGCAACAGTGACTCAAATAACCACCCGTTACAACCAAGGTGGGCAGAAGAGCATCTCTGAACGCACAGTACGTCAAACTTTGAGGCAGATGGGCTACAGCAGCAGAAGACCACACCGGGTGCCACTCCTTTCAGCTAAGAACAGGAAGCTGAGGCTACAATTTGCACAAGCTCATCGAAATTGGACAATAGAAGATTGGAAAAACGTTGCCTGGTCTGATGAGTCTCGATTTCTGCTGCGACATTCGGATGGTAGGGTCAGAATTTGGCGTCTACAACATGAAAGCATGGATCCATCCTGCCTTGTATCAACGGTTCAGGCTGGTAGTGGTGGTGTCATGGTGTGGGGAATATTTTCTTGGCACTCTTTGGGCCCCTTGGTACCAACTGAGCATCATTGCAACTCCACAGCCTACCTGAGTATTGTTGCTGACCATGTCCATCCCTTTATGACCACAATGTACCCAACTTCTGATGGCTACTTTCAGCAGGATAATGCGCCATGTCATAAAGCTGGAATCATCTCAGACTGGTTTCTTGAACATGACAATGAGTTCACTGTACTCAAATGGCCTCCACAGTCACCAGATCTCAATCCAATAGAGCATCTTTGGGATGTGGTGGAACGGGAGATTCGGATCTATGCCACGAAGAATTGAGGCAGTTCTGAAGGCAAAAGGGGGTCCAACCCGTTACTAGCATGGGGTACCTAATAAAGTGGCCGGTGAGTGTACATTTTATGTCCGATACATGATTTAAATATTATACCACCAAACTGTAAAATTAGATAATCAAATGTCCTCTTAAATATCTAAAAATATAGAGTGAAGTAATTAAACTTTTTTTTTGGTGTCTGCTGCATTGTTATTTTTCTGAAATTTTGGGAACCCCTGATTAGGGTGGTTGCATTAAATCTCTGATTGTTCAGAAATTATAAAGTTAAGAGGAAAACGGACTTTCCCTTTGTTAATAGTAATCTAGGAGGGCTTTAAAACCTATTTTCCCATTATACAAGCGCTATTGGGAACACTGAATTTGAAATGTATCACCATATATTGTGAAATACATAGATTCATGTAATAAATCTATATATTTCACAAAATTAAATGTAACTTTTCCATTAATTTCATTAGTTTAGACCAAAAATCAGCATCTTCTGTTACAGACAACATCTGTCTCCTTTCCCTTCTAGACGTCAGACAAAGCTCATGCCTTTGATCCAACGTACGTGTCACTTACCCACATGGTTACCAGCCTCCAGATGTGGCACTGATGTTAACATTTCAGACCATTTCCTTACAATCGAAAGGAAACAAGTGTGCAAAACAATAGCTTAGCCAAATAAGCATAATTAAAACATGCAAGAAAAAAAATGAATGCAAACAAAAAGAGGGAGAAATTAATCAGACCTAGGGTATGCTTGGACAGACTTCAAGAGAAATGGACAGGAAATGAACAAAAGGCAAGGAAGAGGAAAAGACGAAAGGAGGAGGACGACAAGGAGTCAATGTGAGTGAATGTCCCCTCTCTTGATTTGTAGGGTTTTTATCTGGCACTTGCATCAGAGCTGGGAAAGCGTGGGCCACGGTCACAGTGGCGTCGTGGGTGGACGTCGCTGACAGACGGGCCAAAATATAGCTTTCTTCTGCTGCTGATTAAAGAAGTGCAACAAAAGGGTGGACGACACCCACACCCACAGTGCCAGCTCACACCGTCGATACACTTCATGAAAGGTAACAGCATCAAAGACATGGCTTACAACAAAAAGGCCTTCTGATGAGATCGCAAAAGGACACAAAAAGGCTAAAAAGTCAAACATTTATTGCTTTATGCACAAAACAATGTAAAACATGACACTTCAAAAAGTTTAGAACACATGACAGAGAATTTTTATAAAATAAACAAACTTTCTTTTACTTGCAGTACCACTTTAAATATCGACTGACGCCACATTCATGGAGTAATAAACAAAACACACTGTAGGACAAAAATACCCATAAGTAGAAAACATTACACACTTCCTGTTTCAAAAGCAAGAATGAACATTCCCTGAACAACATCAGTGGGTAAACTTAGTGGTTTATGTGCATAAAACTGAGATTACAATCAACCAGTAGATGATAGTCTTCTGTACATACATATATATAAAAAGTTTGTTATAGTGTCTGAAATGCACTGCCACCTGCTGGTCAAACCAACAGCAAAAAAAACGACTGATTTAGAAATAAAAAGAAGTCACAAGATTATGGCCACATAGTGGATGACAACAGAATTCTTCAGATTATGGGACTTTACACCATTTAAGAAACCACTGAAAGCCCTGAGAGACACATACATTTTTTTCATCATTAAAAAAAGTGGATAAAAAAAAAAACAAGGTTAAAATGTAAAGCAGGTTTTCGTTACTGACTTTTGGCAAAGTTTCAAAGTCTGATTTGATGTATAAAATATTGCACAATCCCATGGAGATTCTTAATGATTCACAGTATGATTGGTCAAGGCAGCAGTTCCTCACATGAATGGTTTACATTAAAGGCATAAAGGTTAAGACTTTTTTTTCCCTCTCCCAAAAAGGTACAATCCTTGTCAGACTCAGTATTCTTACAGACTTTTTAAATTTCTCATGAAATGCTCCTATTTGCCTGGAAAAGTGGCAATAACTACAAATTCCCCATGTAACCACTAGGTCGACATGCAACAAACTGCATATTTTCCTCCAACAAAGAAACGTACACTTATTTACAGTAAAACCCTGTTAAAACTGGCCCCATAAACACATGGAAGCAGTAGACAGTCAATCTTAGAACAGTTGTGCAACTTGCAAGGAATTCACTTGAGTACTAAGCAACACTGATGGAGGAAGATGGATTAACAACACAGCATTAAGATGATAAGTTTCACAATAATACTGGTGAGTTTTATTGTTTAGAAGAGCAGGACTAAATATGGCTTCCATCATTTTGTTCGACCCTGTGCAGTTTTGTCCACGATGACCTTAACTTGCATTCATATGGCAGCAGTTATGGATACGTTCATGAAACGCACCAATATGCTGCATTTCTGCTCCATCCACAGCAGACAGTCTTGTGCTCTTCTATCATTGTAATGCCGAAAGGCCCCACTGTCTTCACCCTCTAAGGGGTAGAATAGCCAGTGCTAAGGTGTGAAAAAGGTCACTGGATTTTAGACAGCCCACTGACCAGGAGGAGCTTTAATGGAATGGTAGACCGTGACACAGTTAAAGGCAACCTGTCAAGTCCTGCAAAAGAAAAGAAAAAAAGGCAATGTATAGTTAAGAAACACATTTGTAAAACTGAGCAAGAATGAAATCTATTAATCTCAGAACAAAAGTAATTTGGGAGGCAATGGAAAACTGCAGCAGAACTGCTGTGCTGCAGAGATGCTATCTTCACTGTGAGGAAGGGGATGCAAGTGCGTGTGTGTATTTGACATGCCCATGTGTGTGAGCATGTTTGTGTTGGGTGGAGGTTTCTAGGGTGTGTGTACGTATAATACAAGGGTTCCAGGGCGTTGTGCCTGAAGGTCCCCAACGGACTACTCTCCTCTTGTCCCTTTACAATTTCCTGAAAGAATTGTGTTCTTTCTATCTGAGGAAGAGAGCACAGCCCGTCGGGAAATGGGGCCAAAAGGTGGGGAGCTTATGTTGCAGCCATAAGGGCAGTAAGTAGTCTACAGAATTTTTTGCAGAGCCTTCTTCAATACATTGACCAAAAAGTGTGGATGGTAACTGGAACCCTACAAAGAAGCCCATAACGACCTCAGAGAGGCTGCAGAGCTCTAGAGCTTAGGCGGGGGAAATCTTGCAGCAGAAAAAACTTCTAATCTTGCGCTCTAAAAATCTGGCCTATTCCATGTAGAGGAAAGAGGCAAATGCTAACAAAGCAAATTATTGTCAGATGAGATAAAATTATGCAAAACAGATTTTGTTTTGTCACCCACAACAGAGCCTCCCTAGTGTGAGAGATAGAGGTGTGAAAAAGTGGACAGAGAAGCTGATGGTTGAGGCTAAACTGCAACGTTCATTTTTTTAAACCATTACAAACTACATAATTACAATGTCAATAAACTAAACAGTTCAGGCCCTGAAAATATTCTTTCCGGGCGGTTTAATAAAAAAAAAAAAAAAAGCATACTTTAAATGAGGATTAAAAGCAGACTAACCAAAGGCACGGATGAGCTCTCTCTGTACCGCCCAGGTGACAGTCTTTGTAAGGGAGGCTGAGGTGAGACCTGCAAACAGCATGTTGTACAGGAACACAACATAGAAGTTCCCAAGCCAGTTATACCGCCCAAAGTCTCCCAGCAAATCAAAGCGTGTGATCCCTGCAAGAAAAGAGGCAAAACAAAACCAAAAAGATGTAAACCAAGCAGGTAGGACTCCTGCAAAACACTGCCATCATGTGGTCATTTTTAAAACTGAAGGTAAAATCTCTCCCATTATTCAGGCATTTCGCTACTAAAAGAACATTTGATAACCACAAAGCACCTAAAACAAGAAACATCTGGCTCAGCTGTAGATGTATATAAGATTTCTAATTTCCTCTGTAACATTACAGGCATCCAAAACAGAATAATAATGAGCAAGGACTACCCACCTGTGCCAACTTTGAGGCTCCCAGAAGCTCAACAAAAAAATAAATCAAGATTTTTTAAAAGCTTGCAGAGATTCCTCCCTAAGGACATTTACCACAGGAAGACATGAAGGAAGTCAAGATAGCGGTAACTCTAATACACACCTATAAAAAATTCTATGCATTTATGCTGCTACATTTCAATTCACTTCAGTTATTCTTAAAGAGGGAAGAGAGAACCATCCTGATTCAGATTTAAAATATATTCATATTTTTGAATAAAAAACAAATGTAGCAACGATCAAATGTAGCCTCTTTTTTCCCTTGTTTAGTGGAAGGAATACTGGATGCCTCAGCCCAAACATTAAAAAGAAACATTAAGCAAACGTTTAAACATTAAGCATCTCATTGATAGCAAACGCATATTCTTACCAAGTGTGCGTGAAAACACAGGCAGTGCAGAGCTCAGTATAAGCAGCGAAACACAGTTTGCAATGATCTAAAAGAAGAAGAAATTCAGAAGTAACATCCAGCAAACATTTCTTGTTTCTCACTGAAACCTCAATGAAGCAGTTTACCTGTGTGAGGTTAGTGTCTTTTACACGAGGCAAGAGTCCACAGAAGAGGGGAGAACTGTAAAAGCCCACTACTGAGGACACCATTAGGTAGCTGTGATTTTGTTTAAGGACAACAGTAAAAAGATGAGAAACACAGACATTAAACAGCATTGTAGGTGTGCATCTACAAGCGTCCATCGACCAAAACTCCATTTCAGTTGCAGAGTAACAATCAGAGCGACAATTCTCTACCATCAGTATATTTACCTATTGGCCTGTTTGTAATCTGCTGATTTGTAAACAATATCAAGCCAAAACTGTCAGGATCGAGGTCTTAAACCTTGAGGGGAAAGCAGAGCCCTGTAGGTCCCCTGTTGTGTTGAAAGACTGAACGGAAATATCTCAATGGTTTAAAGGATACAGGATGAGGACTACTTGAACTGCAGCACCCAGTGAGCCAAACATGGAGAAGGAGGCCATTCCCAGGTGAGGGTCCTACAACATGACAACCCTCACTGTAATCTACTATCATCAACATAAAGCAAGGAATGTTCACAGTAGAGATGTGTGAGGATTCCCACCTCCATTCCTCGGGGCATGGCCGTCTCATCCAGCAGCAGCTCCAACACGTTAAAGCAGACCATCAGCACACACATCACCTGGAGACATTCCAAAACAAGGTGTCACCAAAACAGAGAAGTTCCTATCCAAGTCTTTGTTTGTGGGGCTGTTTTCTGTTGTACCGTCAGAGCAAGAAGCATAAGCATTGCCAAAGGATAGCCCAAGTTGCGCTGCCATGGCGACGCCATTCTCCGCATCTCTTTGGGAGGGGAAAATGAATACATAAATAAAAACTATGCAGTTTTGATTCTATTGGAGATATCCTGAAAAAAATGAAGCTTCCTTTGTCTTACCCAGAGCAACACGCCTGCTTTGAACTGTTTGGTACTCTTTCTTCATGGCCTCCATGTTCAGCTTGACCCAACACGATGGACTGCCACCTCCAATCACACATGCAAGGAGAAAAGAGCATTAAAAAGGCAGCTCATTAATAAAAATGATCAAGGACAGGGATCTTAGTCAAGGCACTTACAGTTCAGCTTTCTGTGGAGTGAATCTTCTTCAAACACAGTGCAGCTCAAAGTATCTTCTACGTCCTCCAGCAGCTAAAACACAGCAGCAGCAATAGACAGTGGAAAGCATGATTAGAAAACAGGAAATTAGCAAATTTCAAACTTTTCCTGAACTAGATCCAGAAATATGTCCAGCTAGCAGTGCTTCCTGAATGGGTTTTGTGGCTGAGGTCATTGTCCCTTGTGAAGCTTTTCTGCCATGCTTTTTTTTCCCTTCCACACAACTTTCTATTAACATGTTTGTAAACATTAAAAGCCGGCTTCTTTAGTAATTACCTTTCCTGCTTACCCTGTTGGTCAGAGACTGTCAGACATCTATCAACTGTCTTTTACTAGAAATATTTCCATTTTGTTCTCGGTTACGCCCCCTCTTAAGAAATACAATTTATGCACTTGTGCATCAATTTCTAAATAAGACTTTAAAAAGAGCAGAGCATCAGAATACGACTTAAATGATGCATGCTGTAGTGCAGGGTTCTTCAATTCCAGTCCTAGAGGTCCAGAGTCCTGTACCTTTAACATGTGACCCCACCTCAACACACCCAAGTCAAACAATCAGGTCCTTAGCAGGAATCTGAAGAACTTGCATTCCTTTATACTCATGCATGCCTTTAAAAAGCTTGAACCCACTAATGTCATTTAGATTTTGATGGTTGTAGAGAATGAAGTTAGCCTTACCCGCGGTTTGACAAGCAGGCTGCCGGTAACACTGAACATTCGAGACAATCCAAACGGGGTACACACTAAAAAGAAAAAAGAAAAGAATGCAATTAGTGATACCACTCAGTCTCTACAAGTCCCATGTTTGTAATCAATGTTTACTAACGCAAAAGCAGCAGCACTCCAAACAGAGAAATCCCAGAGTACAGATATGGCAGGTAATATTCCCACAGGTCTGCCATTTAAAGAGAATAATAATCAGTAACATTGCGAATACAGCCCATTCAGACTATAGGAGCATGATGGGAGTGACTCACCGTAGAGGCTCTTTCGGGCAATGTTGTCATGTAGGAGGGCTGATGCCACCCACACAATACCAAGCACAAGGAGAGCAAGCAGGATAAGCAGGACAACAGCTTCATACACTCGTGCCATCACTCCCTGCAAAGAAAAACAATTTAGAAGTAATCAGTTGATTGAAAAATTTTTATCACGTGTTTCTAACACATTTAACATCTGCAAACATAGAGTTCCAGATTCAACTCTCTAGAATCGCCATACAGGATAGAAGGAGAGGCAGTGCGAGTTGGGGGGCCGGGGGTGACCATAGCCAGCCTTAGCCAATCACTGGCTGCCACTACCAGCTGATCCCATTTGGACATAATTCACCAGCAGTTTCCTTCAAACAGAAGGTGGCAGCAGTTTTAATCGCAAGTTGAAAGTTCAAACTAATTTTACACTATAATTGCTTGCACTTTAATACAGTAGTTAATCAATCCAATATACATGTCAACATTAAACAGGATAAATACAGAATTCATAATCTTCAGAACTATTTTTCTGTGTTATGGGAGAAAAGAGAAAGTTATGTGTATCTGCGGTCATCCAAGAGTCTTCAGTGTAAATTTAGATGAACAACTATATCCATGTAATATATGTATTAGCATATGTAAACATTAATATTATTCAGAAAAAGTATTGATTAAAGTACAGTGAATAATTTTTCCAGATATTTAAATAACAAATAACTCAAAACTGACAGAAACAGATACCATACATGTAATATATGTTTACTTATTAGTGAAGGCTTTGGAAAAATGTAATTCATCTTTATTTGTAAAATACTGATGTGCTCATTCATTTTACTGTTGGAAAAGTGTAGTTTGATAACAAGAGTCTGGCGTCTACAGAGGGAATCAAAAGGTAAACAAGCCCTTGTACCTTTTTGGATCCAGCAAATCCCTCTGATTCGGTGAAGAAATATGCAAAAGGCATGAGGAAGACAAGGGACAGGTTGGAGAACAAAAACACCAGGTTCCACAATCCTGAAAAGAGAGAATTAGACCATTTTAAACATGTTAGTGTTTATGTTCACATTAAATAGTGTTTAAACGTAGAAACAAAAAACATTTTATGGAATTCCACAAAGGCTACAGCCTATAAAACAAAATACTCTGTAAAGTCACTTTCACTCTGTTTAGGATAGAAAAGAATTTAAAGCTAGTGTGTAATTTTCAGCGACATCTACGCAAATATTAAGGTTAAAAGGCTGAGCTCATAGGTGATGATAAATAACATAGTTATGTATAATATATTAAATTTCTGACTTTATATGCCTGTAATTATTACACACTGTAGCTTTAATGAAAACAAATTTCTCAATAAAACAAATGGATTTTGATAAAGGAAGGGAAAAAAACACTGTAGTAGTACCCACCATCCACCACTGTGTGGCACTATACTGTCAAACTGTGCCTTGGAACAGAGACCACCACTTTCACTTATGTGCAAAGAACAGAGCTGTCCTGTCCTGCTAATTATCAGTTTGGATATAGGCCAGTTCAGTATTGATTTGCATGTCATCACCCATGCTGTAACACACTGTGATGCTTGACGTTTGTTTATAGAAACCTCTTAGCATTAATTGTATAGAGACAAATAACAGTGAGATGTACCGTGGATAAGGGATCCATTGAGCCACTGCATGTAGTAGCTGTGCGGGAAGGTGAGCAGAACCTCATTTGACAGGATGGAGATGGGGAGAAGCAGCACAGCGCACACTGCGACAGACAAGGTGAATGTGCACAACCAGAGCCTGGGAGGAGGAATAATAAGACAAGTCCTGTGCATTTGTGTTTAGACTCAGCCTGACAACTCAGTCTCTCTGTAAAGGCAAGCTGAACACTAATAAAAGCATCCAGCATGGAGGTGCAAAGTACAGAGAGAGGGTGAAGCAGCACAATAAGCATACAAACAACTACATAACAGGCCAATAAATCAAAAGGAAGACCTCTGGGCACTAATCATGTCCTATTGATTTGTATCTGTGCAATTATCCATAGTGACAATCAAAGCAGCAGTGGACCAGTTAACCATTAAGAATTTGCACTTACGAAATTTTATTGACAGTAGCATCTTCAATGTCATCTGAAAGGAGGAAGAAAAACAGGACATTTATTTTTTTTCCTTTTTAGAACAAGACATCTTTTTCTACAGCTCTTTTAAAGTATTGCAAGTATTTTATGGTTAAAACAAATGCCTGAAGCAGCACGTGAGTGTGCTGCATACAAAACTCTGAAGAAAGCAAAGCTCTCCCTGAGCTCATAGAGGGGCGTGAGCAGGGGTCAGGCAAGTTTGGAACATTTTGTTCATTCTGGACCAAGACTCCTGGTAGACCAAGGTATGTGAGAGGATGTAGCTACAGCAGAGGCCTTCTAGTTTCAAACTAAAGCAAAGTAAAATACAGTGAACAGCAAAAATAATAAAACCTATTCAGTTTTAAGCCTTCTACAAAATGTCGTTTTTAATTGTTTTATCGTAGCTCTATGGTCTTTCAATGAGAACAGCATGCAAGTACTTCTAGGTGAGACATTTAACTGAAAGCAAGGCAAGGTAATCCCTATTCTAAAGAGGACTCAATTTGGGTATTAGGAAACTATCAGTGCAGCTTTTAAACTGGAATGACAGCAGAAAGGTATGAGTGCTTCTTTTCACACAATGAGGCAGACACTTCGATTGTAGTGGAGTGGCAAGAAGTGCAGCAAAGAAGCCCATTTGAAAAACCATAAGGGACAGACAGATTGGACAGGAAGTATCACAGCGGGGGAAGTTATTTCCTGAAGAAGTCACCATCGGATTGTTTGGGACATCTGGAGAAAGGAATGTCCAGAGGAAAAAAAAGGAAGTGGAGATGAAAACACTGTCAACTCAACAGTGAAGCAACCAGGTTGTTGCCCCTCCATCAAAGAGACTCCCTGACAGTTTAACCTGAAAAGACCGCCGTGAATAAACAGCTAGATCATAACACCCACCAGGAGCAACAAATCAGTTCAAAGTTTCAGACTTTTGGCAGTAAAGCACCTGATCTTACTCCCATTAAGGCCCTAAATTCAGTTCCTGAATTAAAATTGCAAAGTGTAAATCTTTGACACTTTACAAACTTGATTCAAACCTAGTTCACTTCTATAGAGTCTACCAGTGCCAGACAGAATGTTGTATTTCAAAAACTGCTGATTTGCTGTTTTTTATATTTTTTTATTTACCAAAAATCGAAATTGAGATTCTTTTCAACCAGTTGTTGCAGTTTTATTTTTATCTTCCTTTGCACAAACCACAAAAATTTTACTGTTGTGTGAAAAAGTGCCAACTTCTACTTGCAAGCATGGATGTGCAGACTGGTTTCACCTCTTTCCTTCTGAATGGTGGGATCAGAATCAGAATCAGGTGTATTGCCAAGTAGGTTTGCACTTACAAGGAATTTATATTGGTATTGATGGTGCAGACAAATTAGAAATATGTACAAATTACAGGATTTATATAACATACAATATACTACATATCATATATAGTAAATTGCTATATACTATATACACAGTAGGCTGTGCATTAATATGATGCATAAGGTCTGGAGCACCTTAACCGAGATAACTATTGAGTTTAAATGGCAAGCACAACTGAACCAGACCGCGCCAGACACAACCTAACTGCACTAAACTGGTACTAGTTCATCAGTAGGGCTTGGCGTGGTTCAGTTCTGGCCCTGTTCTCAGATAACAAAGAGCGCACCAGCAGACCGCATAACCTCCTTACAGTCAGCCTCCGTAATCATGAAATTTCATACAGACATTAGCTTCCCCACTGTGCCACACGATTTCGAGTGAAGATTCTGCTTAGCAGTGAGATGAACCTCATAGTCTGTCATCATTTCCTGCATTCGTAAGCCCTTATTAGACTATTGTTTGGCGTATCCACTCCCCAAAAGTCGACTGTGTCAAGTAAATTCTCCAAAGGCTGCCTTCTTTGCCTGACTCTCTGCAATCAAAAAAATATCACAATTATAACCAAACTTCCTGAATGTTATGGGCGCCGCCATGTTGATTTGCTTGTTTACCTCTAGAGAGCAGTAGTATTGTAGATGGTCACTAGGAGGCGAGGAACCGTGCAAGCTTGGTGTGTAAACGGTTGTAAGGAACCAAGCTCGACACGGTTAACTGATCCTAGCTTGGTCTGAAATCGGCACGATTCAGTTTACAGAGGGTAGTGTAAATGGCCAATCACCTTCTCTGCAGACCAGATGACACGCTCCGTACCCACTTTTAGCTCATGACTGCTACCAAAAGGCCTGAAGGAAGAAACTGTCAGACTTTTGTTAAAAGTAATGTGATCAAAAATTGAGTGCTTTTAGGATTTGAATATTGTGCTTTGTTAAACTGTAATTTTATTGCAAATGAAATGAAATGCCATACAACCATCTCATGCATTAACTGATGTCCAGAACTAACACAATTTAAAAAACCCTGTTATTGTAAGAAGACAATGGACAGACAGGTAGAAGGGCCAGGGCTTGGACCCGTAATGATGTGTGGATGACTAAGGCCTCTATATGCTGGCTTTGTGCTTTACCCATATGCTACAGCCTCACTCCTCACGTCTACATTTTACTGCCAAGGTATAAGAAGGCATCTCTGGAGCGCCCATCACGGTGAACGGCAAAGCATATGAGCAAAAGCAGCAGAAAGCTATGGGTTCCGAATATCAGGCTTCGTCCCCAGATTTGAACACCAACAGAGTGGTGGCTGATGGCTTCATCCAGCAGGGTAACGTACCACGTTACAAAATCTCAACTCATTTCGAAAAGACTTCTTAAAAATGACTGAGCTCACTATTCTCTAGTGACCTCCAACGGGTCCAAGTCTTAGAGTTCACCTAGGGATGTGGTGGAGCAGAGACTTTGGAAAAAACAAAAACAGGCATCTGTGTAGCACAATTATAACCTTGGAGGAATGTTTCTAAAGTTTTGTTTTCTAGATGTTCCAGGGGCAAAACGAGTAGAGCCTGGTATTAGACCAGAATATCTAATTAGGAGGCCAATGACTGGAAAGGTTTAAAAACAAATCTGATCTGTCAAAAAGAGATATTAAATTTGACAACATTTGTTTTGATTAAAGACACTTTTGCTCTGCACCATCCTCAACAGAGGAACAGATCTCTTTGGGTTTTCCAGAGCTATATTATTATAATAAAAATCGTAATATATTATCTTGTATCAGTGTATCAAGATATATTGCATCAGGACATATCTCCATACACATCTTAACATCAAATTCTTGCCAATTCACATTCCAAATAAAGACTCTGACACCTGGGAAAAAGATGTTTAAGTAAGTGAAGAAGAAAATTATATTCGCCTTAAAATTTAGGCTACAACTTCAGAAATCAAGCGGTGTAAAAACAACCCAAAACAAAACAGCTTTTAACTGTACTATGCACCTGGAATGGATAAAGTACTATTCTTAGTTAGGTATGTGATAATATAACATCATTTTTGGCACTGCTGTGACAGCTGTTACATTGTAATGTAAAGCTTAAGGAGCAAGAACCAGTTTTAGACAATCATCTCCATGCACTGGGATTGCATAATTGTCATATAGCTGCAGGGTACAACTGTGCTTTTGTTATTGGTGCACAACTATGGCAGAAGGAAGTAAATACACTGCATCAGCATAAAAACATGTTGAAAAAAATTGACCATCTACTTTTTTTACTTGCAAAAGTTAAAAAGCAACATCTGCATGCAATAAGGCTCACATTTTATTGGATACAGCTCATTTTAATCAGCTGAGTCACACGGGAGGGCTGTCAGTGGGTCTGAGCAACACAATAGCCGTCCCTAAATGTCAATACATTAAAATACACCATTCCAGTCCTTATCAAAAAGTTTTTCACAAAAGCCCAAACAGTTTTTTTTAATCTTGTCGCATTTTTCATTACTTTGTCATTTGAAGAACTTGTCGCACAGTAAGCAAGATTTTCACTTTTTGTCGAGGATTTCTGAATCAAAGTAGAGTCTGATGTTTGAAAGGGATCAATCCCATCAAATGAATAGAACCATAAATACAAAGAAAATCAGAACAAGAGAGAAAATATACTCTCTTCTTAAACCGAACCGCAAATCTCTAAGTAGGAGTTATGTGAGCCTGAAACGTGCTGCCAGCAAACTCAGAGGAAAGCAATTCGAAAACTTCACTGTAATCAGTACGCTTGTCAACATTGTTGGTTTCCCTGAAGGCAGTTCTCAGTCAGTTGCTGACGGAGAGCTTTCTGACACTGCATTCTTATAAATAAGAGAATATTCAAATGAAAGAACTGAAGGAACTTACCTGTGATGAAGTCGGCAGTCTTTTTGAAGTGTGTGAGGATGAGGTAGCACACCATGTAAAGGCATGTAAACAGGAGGACGCATATCTGCAAAGGGGAAAGAAAAGGAATTCTGTGATTTCTGGATGCATTTAAGGAGTTTAGATATAGACCGTATTCTGTCAATGCTGCTGCTGTTGATCACATTTACCAGGTTTTAACTAATTTAGGTTGGCTCAGAAATTAGAGCAGTCCTAAAAAACAACACAAGGTAAACAAGCAATATACAGCAACAACAAAAGATTAACAAGGAACGGTTTTAAGACAGATGGTGTCAAAAGATTACCACCACAAAAACAAAGGGAGTGGGGTCCCAGTGTTCAAGAGGGACAGTTGTCCTTTATCTAGATGGATCATAGGAAATCAGGAATGGACAGTGAAATCAGTAAGGGTCACTGCACCCCACCCTATCCCCCAGACATCATCAGCTGATGTTACATTGTTCAAATTTAGGTTAAACCAGCATCCTGCTGTGTCATCTGGCAAAACTCTAAAGATGTCAGACACCAAGGTCTGCCCATCTACTGAAATTTGCATGTTGTTCCAATAATTAGAGCTTATAACAAAAAACAGACATCCAGTAGTTTTTTTTCGCCGAATTATTTATCCTTTAGAGTTACAAAAAATAAAATATTGAAGAGGCTTATGATCCACAACCATAAACTGATCAGTCTTCAAAAATTGAACTAAAGGAAATAACATGTTCTAGTGTAGTTGCAAGTTGCAAGTAAAATGATCTGCAAATTGGAATATTTTCTGAACAAAAGTCACTTATTTCAAGTGTCATATTCTTACTTTATGGGCCAAAAGACTCCTTTCATTGGCAAATATTTTAACAGCTCAAATGAAGTTGCTCTTCATACATGTAATTACTGTAAAAAATAAAATAAAAATAATATATATATATATATATATATATATATATAAAACTTTTGGCAGTGGACAGTGGACACAAGAATTTTCAATAACTCCATCGACAACCTTTATATTGTCTTTATGCATTTTGAAATATGTGCCATAAATATACTTATATTCAGATCTCTAAATCTTTTATTCCTAACCTTAGAACTATTAGTCTAATCTATGGCACCAAAATGCTGGACAAATTTAAAAAGTGAGGAAAAGTTGCAACATCATAACATTTTAGAGAAGGTGCCAATGGGAGTCCAACATGCAGAGCAGAGAATACATGTTGGTCCCTCTGGTAACAGCAGCAACAAACAGAAGCACACACCTCTTAAACAATACAAAGAACGCAAGAGCACCGTCATCATCTTACATTGCTGGCACATCTGAGGAAGAAGAATTTCCTCAAAACAAAACACTCCTGTCCACTTTAGACCCAACCAACTCCTCATACCAAGGAGAAAAAACCTATACACAAAATGGGCGGTGTGTGGTAAGCAGTTCAGTGCAGGGAGGAATGCCCAGTACTCTGCACTAGGGAAACTAAAGAGTCCCATCGTAAACACAGCAGAGCAAGCTCCTCAGACCATGACTTAGATAAAGGTCTGCACTTAAAACTCATGGACCAAAGGACCAAAATGTTTAAAATGAAAGCTTTTTCGGACATTTTGAATTGAAAACGTTTCCTGGATGGGAAGCGAAACATCTTCAAACTTGGAAACAAAGTCCAGTGGTTTGTTCTTTACTGTTTTGGAATGATTATGACCTGGATGACTGAGAATCTTCGCCCAGCAGACCAAAATATTTGGATTTTGGACAAAAAATATGGATGGTTTGGATAGGCCTAGGATTTAAACTTTCAAAAACATGCACTCCATACCTGAGCTCTTGGCTCATCCACAGAGCAAAATACTGTATCTGCTCAGAAAAGCTTGAGCCAAAAGATAAAAGTACATGAAGCCGAAGGAGCAGTAATGTAATAGACAATGTAATACTAATGCCGCGACAGTAGTAACACAGCAGGACGAAAGACGAGACAGCAGAGACTTGTGTGGACCGATGACGAGGTGTTTGACACAAACGCGGGAATTAAAAGTGTTGGTGTAAAAGCCACGAAAACAATGGCCATTTAAATTTGCCACCGTTGCTCGTGTTTGCACACGTTAGAGGAGAAGTGGCGCTTCTGTTGGCTTTCATGCTCACACCTTCCAGTTTGTTGCCACAAAGGTGTGCCTGGACAAAGCCACCACAGGGGGTGGCTTCAGACTCTCTCACACCGGGAGGATTTTTTGAATGTACCTGATTTAACCCCCGGCTTCGTCTGGATGTGGCCTTTGTGCCCATTCAATTTCAAACCAATTCATACCTCCCCTGCAAGTGGCTAAAACATCCTGTGTGTCTCGGACTAATAATAGAGGTAATGATCTATTGAGGGGGGTCTAGTCTGACTGATTTCCAGTTGCAGAAGGGCTCTTTCCAAGCTGAATCATTTCCCACACTACTTATAAACTACTGAAGCTCTTCGGACACAGAGCGTTGTCTTCATCAACAAGAGAATTCCAGTTGTGTGCTTTTTACACCTTTTCTGGATTTTGAGGACAGATATATTCTCTCCTGCGTTTAACTCCAGGTTGTGCATCAACTAATAGAGGACCAGCTGTGACATGCAAAATACAGAGGCGATCAAAGGAGATTGAGGTAATAGAGGGGAGCTCTCTGCTCCACATGGGTAGAATGCAGACTGCATTGACAAGCTCTGGATCAATCCTGAAATAAAAGCTATGAAAGGTAGAGAAGTAAGACCAGGGATTAGAGGAAAAAAAAAGATACAACAGGAAGATGGGGGACTAGCTGAAGCAGGAAATCCTTTGGAAGAGCCTGGAAACATGTTAGGTCATAAATCCAACAGCTTTGTGTTGATATAGCCTCTGTTGTCTAACAGGTTTGATCAGACTGTCAGCCCTCCTCTGTCACCCCAGCTGCAACCACACATCAATTCAACCACAGCGTTATTTTCTTTCACTAGACTGACACCTCATAGCCATCACCCGTACCAAACGAACATCAGGGCAATCTAATAAGCATCTGGGTCACTTGGAGAATATACTGGACATGAGTTACAACACAGGAGGCTCTTAAAAGTTCAAATAGAAAACCCATACTTATAGATTCTCATTTGATAATATGTACAAAATGAAATAAATCACAAGTGGAAAAAAAAAAAAAAATCAGTATTTTGTTGTTTATAGCACAAAATGATTCACCAAGATAGCAGATGATGCTAAATTCCTCATTTGGTCACGAGACCCACTGAAACGCTGTAGGATACTGGACGTCAGTTTAGTCAGGAAGTAGTCATTTTATATATCGAGTCATCGAGAATTTTTATGCTTTAACAAGGACGAATACAAAGCAATGTGAATCTTAGCGGTTTTATTAATGCTTGCTGGTTTAATCACCGTTGCTAAATGTTATTTGATCTTACGCAGATCCGGTGGAAGTTCATTATCTTTCAGAACATTTTCCAGATGATGTGATTTAATTAGTTTAAACCAGAGCCTAACCTTTTGTTTGAGGAGAGGATCATAGGATTGGGATTGGTTCTATGGTGGCTGGGTTTAGTTTGGTTGGCAGGGTGCTGCCTCTACTGGGCGTGAAGGCTGGCGGTCAGTGTTGGAGCCCTGTGTGTGGTGCTGGTAATTCTGGATAGCAGGCTGTGCTGTGCTGCTGTGCCTGGATGGGGAAGGTGGTCCCTCGGTAATCCGATCGCAGCGAGCAGCCAAGCACCGGGTCTGCTGTACAGGTGGGAAACATTGCCCTTTTGATGTGGTCATTACCCGGTTCAGCTCATGGCTCCGGGTCGGTGGGGTTCGAGCTGTGGGTCTCTACCTGCGGTAACTGACTGTTATCCATTGCGGTTCTTGTTGTTCTGGAGCCCTGACCATGATAATATGGAAATTCGTCTGGAGCTGCGGCTATACTAAACTGTACAACTAGCTAGGGTTTGTTGTTTAATGAAATTAAAATATTTCATTAAAAAATAAATCATGCTTTGAATCAGCTTTATTGCCATCAGGCACTTTATTAAAGCTATACAACAAAGAAACAAGCCATTGCAACCTCGGTATATTGAATCCAACTGATGCAGTGAGAGCAGGATCGTTGATAAAAGAATCTGCCGTGAAGTGATCTGGACAAAGTTTGCTGTATTGGCTTGGACCACAAAGATTGTCTAATCTATTTACTTTCTGGATCGAAATTTGACGCAAAACGGGGCCCTTCGGAAAATTAAACATTCCTTTTCCCGATCCAAAACCATTGCTACAGTTGGCAGCAGTAAAACAGACCATTGTAATTACGTTTAAACTATTCTTTCAGATTGCTTAACAATGCGTGAAGTAGTGGTTCTATACACCCGCCAGAGGACTTTTGACTACACCGATGTCACAGCTGGGTTTTGTCACGTTACGGCTCTAACAGGACTTGCAGATCGCTAGAGGCACCCAGCATACTGTAAAATATGATTTAGACCAGCCACATAGAAAAAATAAAGGATAATCTACCATCACACAATAAAACTGAACTAAAGGAAAGGTCAGAGCAGACTGAGATCGTTGAGGTTTCAGAAGGTGCTCCTGAAAACCTTGTTCTTTTGTTTTTTTTTACTCTGTGGTGGCCACAGCCATCTGATATAAAGCAGTTTTTGGAGCAGCGACTTAAGTAAGCTTGTGTGTGTTCAAGGTTTGCATTAGGTTTAAAATTTATTGCAACAAAAAGTTATTTGAGACACTTAAACCAGCCTGCAACCCCCCACCCCCACAGGTAACAACTATAATGCCAATGCAGAGCAACAACAAGTAGAATAGAAAACCTTGTGAAAATCTATTCAGCAATTTATCACACAGGGACACATGATCCCCTTCTTTTGGTTTTCCTGCTTTGGCCAACAAATATCTGCCAAGTTTAAATAGGCTTCATCTTTACTGCTCTTGAAAACAGAAAGGCTTTCAGTAAGATGGCTTCAAAGAAAAATGAAGTAATCAAATTTTAGTTAAGGAATCAAAAGGTTCTTCTTTTATAAAACATTTGGAATTTCTCTCAATAGACAGGCAACAGCTGTGGTGGAAAAAAAACTAAACGGCACTAACCAAAATACTGCATGCATGCCAACAACAAAGCACCTACACAACAGCTAATCTGCTCAAACAGTTTAATAATGCAGCTGTAATTGTGTAATTTCACAAAAGGAAAAGCAGGGAACAAAGGATGGGTATTGGGTAAGAAATAAGACCAGAGGTAGAATAACAGCCTTTCTGGTCTGTGTTGGTCAGAGCTCAGCATTTTCTGCTGTGTAAAGTGGCACAAGCTGTGAAGAGTTATGAGGTTTTCCGAATAAGATGAGGAGGGTACATGTGTTTTATACGCAAAGTCACCAAGTAGAGGACTCTACAGATCAACTTGTGTGTGTTCTGATGCATATGAGGAGGAAGAAAACACATTTCTTACATAACCTAACCGAATATAGCTTTTTGGTTATTGGATCACACAGGTAGAAACCTCCCTCTAAAGTACAATACTTCGTCTTTTATTTCCATTTGAAGGAAAAGAGGTGTACAGCAAGAAAACAAAACATTGAACCTCACATTTAAGATAAATCCTCAAAGACTTAAAAAAAAAAAAAAAAACTGTGTAAACATAGATATTCAACTATAGCCAGGAGATAAAAAGAAATTCTCTTTTAACATTAGCAAGAAACACGTTATTGTAGAAGTTGATGGACTTTTTACATCTCTAGTAGAAGAAAAAATAAATAAATCAGGATAATCAGACTGACTGACCACCCTAAACAGTGATCTGTCCGTAAAAAAACAAAACACAACAAAGGAATACTTTTCAAAGCTCGATCATGTCACCCTAGCAAAAAAACACTTTTCTCTGGGGAAGAAGTAAAAGAGGCAAGAAGGATTACAGTTGGATTTTTAGTACAAGTGATCTCTTTTAACAAACTTAGTAAGCTAAGAGCAAAAGATGTAGGGAGCCACTTCAGAGGAAACAGGATTTCCAACGTGGGATGATGGTTCCTACAACAGCACTACTTTGCTAGGTAGTGTTTATTTTACCTCCTGAACTGTTGCAGTCTGTAGATGAAAGAAAAGCTGAACATATTATAGCTAAGTTGGTTAGTTTTATTCTTTAGATCTCTAAATCCCATGTCCATTTATTAAAAGGGTTAGGATCTAAAATGTCTTTAGGAAATGTCAAACTTAAGGTAAGGATTTTTATACACAGGTGCATAGTGAGTAATATTAATTGGTCTAAATACAATAACAGATGCTAAAGATACCTTATTATGTTTTGGTTTGCTGTTCTATGGTGCTATGGCGTCCTGTGCAACCTGACTTACTCACTGTTCTAGGGTGTTCCAACAGGATCCTACTTTGACCCTACCTGATTCCTCTAGTGCAAGCTATGCATCCCTGTATAGTTTCTACTTTTTTTTTTCCTTTCACCATGTCAGTTATGCATAAATTTGCCAGATGTTGTCAGCCTGGATTTACAATGACACAGTGTAGACAGATATTTGGCAGCAACAACATTTTCCCATGGATCTTTTTATTAACATTTTATCCTGAACATTAGTATGCAGCATAAATCATAGTCAGGTTATTGAAAGGTAACAGGACAAAACAATCAAAGCCGTGTTAAAAATATTTGTAATTTAGAACAAACAATCAGCTACTAATTAGTTAATTTTCCAAAATTAAAATGTAGAAAAAAGATAAAAAATAATAACGAGCTGTAAGTGAGATTGTTGTTTAGTTAATCTGTTGCAGTTTAAAGGATATTTGGTGTTCTTTTAAAACACCAAATATCCTTGTTCTTGTATAGAACATCTCACAAACAAAACCCATTAAGTGCTTTACACAGAGGATCTCACGACTTGAAGTTGTATTGTAAAATCCCCAAAAAGCAATGGAAAGTTAACAAGGTGCTGCATAACTTACTGTTCTAAATATAAGTAATTTGGCATTTATAATGTGTCCTCAAAAATATTTCCTTCTCACATGCACAAATCCACCCACATAACTTTACAATTACTGACTTAAGAGTTAGTCTTTGCAACAAAGGCCGGCTTGTGCCTCTCCTCCTAACCTTATGTTTGCAGAATGCATAATCTCCACAGAAAGCATCTTGTTGTAAATTGTCAGACGTGAAACCAGTTTCCAGGCCCTCCTCAGTTCATCTAAAAATAAAAAGCCCTATCATTACAGGAGGTTTTCTCGCTCTAAAGATTGACCACATTGTGAAACTACAACAGTGACATTCGACTTTCGCACTGTTTACCGTTTCCCACTTTACTTGTAAAGCACAAATGGTGGCCGTGAACGAGACAAGTGTGACACATCTATATTATGGTGAGTGGGTGTTTTTAAATCAGCTTGTCACTCATTGATATGGCTTTAGGTGGCCATTTAGGTGCTGGAGCAGCTGACCATCATGAGAGGGAGCAAAGTCAGGAGGTGGTGAGCTAGACACTCAAGGCTCGCCTGCAGCTAATAGCATTAGGACCTGAGGCGAAAGGGTTACTGACAAGCAAGGACATAAGAATAGACTAATGTGAAGCCGAGGCAGCAAAACAAAGAGCTGATTAAATTCTACTAACAAATGTCCCAAACTCCTTTCTAATGTAAACATGTGGAGCAAACCCCACCCATAAAGAAAAAAAAAAAAAAAAAGTTTTACTGTTCTGATTTCACAATCTGAGTTGGAAAAAGATAAAAAAGTAAAGGCCTACTTGTCTGAACTCATCTTGCTTGCGGTTTATTATGATCAGATTTTCACTTGTTGAAACAAGAAAACTAGATAGCCCCCAATAAGGGTTTTGTTGACCAGTAACAATTAAATATTTTTTGGGGGGGCTGTGTGATATTTGCTGGAATAATTTCCTTTCCAAGGCCAACAAATTAGTTACCATTTTGTTTTGTTTTTTACTAATAAAAAGGCTTTTACAGTGCATCCCATTATATGTTTTAATTAATGCATTTAGAGGCTAAAAAGGGAAGCCTTGAGTTTGGATTTATTCCAACAGTGTTTGAAATGTCATTTTTACAAATGGAATTAATGCATTAAAGTAAATAAAGTTAGACATATGACTAAATGTGATGAAAAATAAAATATTCTAGCAATGGAATGGATGAAAATTGGAAGAAAAGAATCAACTAAATTACATAAAATCTTCAAACACTTATTTCGATATAGTGAAATTTAACTATGATTCGACATATTGTTCAAATTTAATGCAATACCAGGCAAAAAAAAAAAAAAGATGGAAAAAAATATATAAACAGATACATTTGTTGGCGATTATAAGGGCTACAAATGGGTCTGAAAACACACCCAAGCTATAGATTAGTGAATGCAATACAGGCAAGTGCTGCCAAGTTTAATAACAGTCTTCCATAATTAGGGTTTTTCTACAGGAAGAAAATTCAGAATTGACCGTTTCCATGTTGATACAACATTTAAAACTAAAGTTTCAGAGGATTTTTTTTTTATTATTTTAAACTAATGTCAGCTAATTGCTCAGACGGATACAGCACAACAAAACTTACAAGACTGCAGCTCATTTTGCTAATCCAACATTTTGTTCAGTTTAAGAAAGTAAACAAATCAAGTTACGATTACCTGTCAATTAATGGTTTATTAGATAAAAATTTATTCCATCTGAACAATTGTTAACAATTCAGGAATTTCTTTTAGTGTTGTAATGCAACCATCGTCAACTAGAGGGCACCACTATTAATTCTTAACCTAACCTCACTGATATGTGTTAAGAAGAGCAGAAATGTGAATTTATCGAGAGTCTGGTCCTTGATAAATTACACTGTTAAATGGAGACAAATATGCCTAATGCACTTTATAAAGACTTGAAGTAATTGCCTAAATAACACCCATTTATTCGCGCTGCATGGCGGAGCAGCATCAACTTCTCTGTTGGCTTTAAAATTATGAGAAATTGAGGGCATTATGAATAACATATGAAACATGTAAGAAATGCAAGCACAAAGGATGGTAAATGGGGAAAGCATTTGTGTGTAAATGCCTTTTATTTTATAAATATCTCAAAGTATAATAACATGCAACAAAGCATGCTAGCACAATACATTTTATAATATATACTCTATTTATCTCTGCATATTGCTAAGAAATATTTTACCCTCGGTTTTCAAAAGAGCAAACTCAGGTTTTTAGGGAACTGCTAATGAATTAATACTTAGTCAATCCGTAAGATAAATCCACTTTTGATAAATTCCGTAAATCGATAATTTGCATCCCTAGTTCATTTATAGTTTGGATCAACTTGTACTAAGCTTTCTCTGGTATGACAACCATAGGACGTCGATTTATATTCATCATGGGGAAATTTCATTCATTTTGTATCAAGACATCTAAGCATATTGCTGCAAGATTTATTCAAACCCGTTACTTTGTTAACTTTTGTGATAGTACTCCTAAAATGCTTAAGAGAAAATAAAATATCAAGTCCACATTATTTATTTTCAGGTTTGAATGGAGATAACTGTTTAACAATAACTTCTAAAATACATCTAATAAGAATAAGAAATGATCCTATAGAATAGGAAAGAGAGAAATCAGCAAATGAAACTCTCTGATCATTAAAACGTTGGTTATCTCCTAGGAGGAATAATATTAAACACAATGAAACTAGTGAGTTTTTTTTTTTATTATCCTTTAACTCTTCACTAATATGTTATTCTTATACATTTTTTCTACATTTGTGTGACATTTTTTTCTGTTATATTTTTGCTGCTTTAAACACCAGAATTTCCCCATTGTGGGACAATAAAGGAATTTTCTATTCTCTTCTTTTTTCTGCTACAAATGAAGAAAACCTGCTGATTATAAGCATCCAGCTATAAACATAATTAATCTGTTAATATATGCTAAACAATTTATGTTTTTTGTTTAAATAAATATAGAATTGGTTAGAACTTGAACTATCCCTCATTGCCTGCTGTAAATCTATAAAAAGGGTTTCAAGGGTTTTTACAGAAATGAGAAAAGAAGAAAATTTGTTTTGTTTATACACAAAACCTCATCATCCTTATGGATAAACTGGTGATTCCAAACCCTCTTAGCTTTCAGGGCTGCCTGGGAGCTGACTGTTTTATTTAGGGTTAAAGTTCTCAGCCTTGCTGTGACTGAACAGATCGGGCTGCAAAGTCTGAAGTTCAAACTGAGCTGAAGTTCCTAAAACAACCCAACAGGACACAATGGGAAAAAATAAAGCATAGTTCAATTAAAATCATACACACAACTAAATAAGTTTTACATTACTGTTGTGCCTGCTTCTGCGCTTTAATAAATCTGAGAGCAAATTAAAGTACACAAAAACCCAATAAACTTAAATAAATACAATTTAGAAAGAAGCTAGCAGCAAACTTTAAATGATGTATTGTGTGTGTGTGTGTGTGTGTGTGTGTTTAGCCCCCCCACCCTCCTTTAAACTCATCAACGAACGGTCGCTTCTCTTTAGCTCAGCTTTTGACTTACTATCGTCTCGCGGACGCGGTTGTGGAAAAGTTGCTCTCTAACCGACACTTCATCCGTTTCCATCCTTTAAAAACATGCCAGTAATCCCGGGCCCTGGAGGCGCTGAGAGGGTTTTATTATGAGCTTTCTACTCGGAGCATCTTCACATGTCTGCTGCAGACGGCGAGCCGAAAGGAGTTTAAAAAGGGCTGCAGCCACTGAGATCAAAACCAGGCGGGGCGGGGCTAGTAGGGGGCGGAGACTAATATGAGAACAGAGCCAATCGATTGGTCCACATGGCTGTCAATCAAACATACCTTAAATTGTTCTTCCTCGGTTGTTTTATTACTCGGGGGGATTTAACCTGTGACCCCCGTACAAAATGACTTTATTGTAATTTTGTTATGATAAAATTGCACCCAAAATGCACATGTAAGTACAAAGACATACATTAAAAGCACTTATTGAAAAATGAAGAATGAGCTTCTTTAGATGAGAAAGGACTTAAAAATATGGAAAGAAGAAAAGAAATATACATAAAGTGTGACATGTAGTATTAATGTAAGGTTCAGTGGGTTGTTTGATTTAAAAAGTGGATGTTAGCCTCTTCCTGCAGGCTGGGATATTATTGTATTCACAGCTTTGAGGGAGAAAAAAAAAGGTTATAAATCTTTTTGTGTTTTATGTTATGTCCCTGAATCTATTTCCTGATGGAAGTGGGAAAACACAGCAGTATCCGGGTGGGTGGTGTCTGTGTGCATCTTTTCTGGACTCCTGCAGCATAAAACAAGTTCAAATCCAGTAAACGGTCTGCTACAATCCTCAGTCCTGTCTGCACCACCCATGATAGGTCCTTCCTCTCTCCTGCCATGCATCTCCCAAACCATACTATGGTCTTATAGAAGTTGCTCACCTGCAGAATTTCTGGACAGAGAAATGGCTCCTCTCTGTCCAGATGCACGGAGAGTGAGGATGCAATGAAAACCGAAAAAAAACTTGGAAATATACATTGAAAAACAGAGATTACAAAAAACCCAAAAAACTTTCCAGGTCATATTTCAAGATCTGTGATAACATTCAAATAATATCTAATTTGATTGCAACCTAATCTTTTGTTTTGGCAAAATGTTTGAATTAAATGCTGCTGAAGATTCTCAGTCATCCAGATCATAGTCATACCAAAAAAAGAAAACTATAAACAATCCACTCGACTTTTTTTTCCAAATTTGAAGACGTTCCCATCCAGGAAGCTTTTTTAATTCAAAATGTCAGGAATACTGTTGAGTATAAAACCTCGAACTCAGTGCTATTCATGGCATTTTGAATTGAAAAAGCTTCCTGGATGGGAAGCGAAGCGTCTTCAAACCTTGAAACAAAGTCCAGTGGATTGTCTTTAACTTTCTTTTTTTTTTTTTGGCTTAATTAAACAATAAGTAAGAGCATCCCCTGTCTTTTGTGTTTTCCTAAATTAATTAGATTTATATTTGAAATATCAAAAGTTGTAAAACATGTAAAGATCTTGAAAGCAGTTTGCATATATTTTGTCAAATATACAACAATCCCAAAATATGTAACACCCGGTAAACACTTGGTGGTGTAGGTTTTTAAAAAAAAATAAATAAAATATATATATATATATATATATATATATATATATATATATATATATATATATGCTTCACTTACATCCATCATGGACCTTTACAATTATAAAGTTGCCACACCTGTTTGATCCATGCTTTGTTAAGCTGCCATACATGGTTGGTTCATGCATTGAACAATAAAAGTTTATAATAGAAAAAGGAGCAACTGGTGTGGTTACTGGATAGATGGATACATTACTGACTGAATACATTACTTTATACCTAAATCTATCAATTCTCTATTTCGTGTTCGATTCATGTTAGTGTATACATTTTAATCATTTAAACAATGTTCAGAGAAAAAAAGTGTCGAAAATAGTGAAACAGATCGGAAAATGTTATTATTTTTATGATTTTTTCTGGGGGCGATTCCTGTTTCCTTGTTTTTCTCCTTATCACCTGGTGGCGGTAATGCACTTTTAACTAGTTTGCCAACCGCCATAAACCTTACAAGAAGAAGAGTTCAAAAATGTTACGACCACCCTGCAGTTTCCTCAATGACCCACTAGAGGCCACTGCTTCACCATTCAACACCTATAATTTATGCCGTCATAATTAGGGGAAAAGTATTCAATTATTTATATTCTTCGCATTTTAAACACCCAATACGGTACGAGACGACAATCTTGGAAAAAAAAGTTTTTTTTAAGTATTTCCTAAACCATGTCAATCCATGCATGCAAATATCAGAATCCTTTTAATGGACTTGTCCTTGTAGATACACTGGTTTTAAAAGTAGTATTTACAAACTTTAATCAAACTGTCGACGGTAAATCATCAAAAAATAAACAATGAATTGTATGCTTTCACCAGGATACAGAAGGATCCGCATGAAGTTGGTGAGTCGGCTGGTCAGAGCTGTCACGTGACCTGACAGGAACCGCAGCGATGGAGAAAAGCTAAGGAAGGTGAGACGTTGATTATTATATTTTATCCCATATCTTTAGTATTTCGCTGCAGTATAGCACTCATTTGTTGCACATCGTTCTTGAATAGTGTAATTTATCATTTGGTGTCAAGAACCTCCCAATAAGTCATTTTTACTAGTGTGGCAGTGCTAAAGTTGTTGTAGCTTCTTTGCTAGATGCTAACTGATGCTAGTTAGCATTTAGCTAACTAGCATTAGCTTTGCTGCTGTCAAGATGCTCTGCTGTTGTGGTTGTTTCTGGAAAAATAGCAAAGTCATATTATTTACTTTACTTCGACTTTTTAAATGATGGTTTTGTTCTTTTTTTATGTCAGACGAACAGTAAAACATAAAGTCCAATATAATCGTTCTTTCTTGCAGCTGCATTATCGTCTGATTCAACTATTATTAGCTGTATTAGCACTTTTCCTTTTTTTCCAGAGAAGTTGAACGTCAATATAACAGTATTATTTTCATCAAAATGGAAGAAAAAAAAAACTTAGAATGATTCAGTATCCATGTTTATAAATTAAAGAAACAGGACGATAGGAGTTGAAATTTTGGGTTAGTCTAATTTGTTTTAAGAAATCGTACATTGTTTTTGAATTGATCAAATTGTTAGAAGTTGTGACCTAAAATCACATTGCAATGAGAATATTAATAACAGATGTTTTTTGATTGCTTGTGACAGTTTCTCAGTTTAACAATAAAGACACATCAGGAAGACAAATCCACTTAACATTTGTTGTTGGATTAAAGTATTTAGCTGTTTACTCCAGTTCAATAAACGGAGATCAATGGATTTCACTCAGCTGGCACTTTATTTTTATCTTTGCAAAGAGAGAACAGTTCATCATATGGCCATTATTGCACAGTAATCAGCCCTGTTCTGCCTGGGCGGTGTTTTTTCCCCCACACTTACAATAATGGAAAGTTGTTAGAGTCAAAACAGATTAAAGACACTTTGATTAAAAGGTAACATTTTATGAATAAACCTTGAGAAAGAATCTGGTTTGTTATGGGAAGGTGGTAGGTCTTTTCTACAAACACCGTCACGCAGGGGAATTGTGTGGCCTCTCAGGTGAAACAGGCTGGGTGAAAACTTTTATAGTGAGTAAATAGCATAAAATAATATATGAAATAAGAGAAACAAAATTTTCTGACCACACGTTATTTTAAACAAATGAATAAATATTGAAGTTAAATTCTGAAAAGCTGGTTAAAATAGTTTCCTATAGAAAAACATGTGATGGATCTTTAAATCCGTTAGTGTATGTCATTTCAGTGTTTTTCTTTAAAGCAAGGGAAGTGTGTTTGTTTTACTACACTCTTAAGGAAGGTAATTGAAGGTGCTTTAGTATGGAGTTGTTTTGTGCTTTTATTAAATTCAAGAAGAAAAGCGATCTTAAATGGGAAAATTATTTTGAATGTAAAATAAATCAATTTCAGAGAACATGTTTTCACACTATTAGCAAAAACTACTATTACCGGTATGTCAGACCTCAAAAACGATTTGAGAGAAAACACATTGTGAAAGAACAAATAAAATATAAATTCACATTTAGAGAGAGAGAGATTTTTTGGAGAGAAAAAGTTTTCCGATTGCAAAACAAAAAAAAAATATATATATATATATATTTGAGAGTAAAAATTTAGCTTTTTTCCCGTGAAGATATTTTTCTAAATATTTTTTTTTATTCTATGATTGCTAAGGGTTTTGTTAAGTCTCAAATAAAATCAGTTTTTGCTTTTTGTGTTTAAAAAATTGTGCTCTCCAATATATATTTATTTTACTTTCCAAATTATTTTCCCATTTGATATCTCTTGTTTATTTTGAATTTAATAAAAACTCAAAAATAACTCCATACTTTAGTAAGAGTTTAAGAGAATACATTTCAAATTATATAAATAAATAAATAAATAAATAGCAATGCATTTCAATGATGAATAAAAAATCTAAAGAAATTCCCTTGTGTAATAATTGAATTATATTGATCGCACATTGGAGAAATTTACCCCTGCATTTTACCGCTGCTCAAACTCAGAACCTCAGGATACCAAGCTCTATGCCCTAACCACTAGGCTGCCACTCCCTACTTGTTGCGTCAATGTGAGCTGTGTGCTCTTATCTGTTTAATGTAAGCTTTTCTTTTTCCAGGACTCTGCCCTGGCAGTGGCTTCATCTCCACCCACCGTGCTTGTGGAATGGCAGCAGTTTGGCAGCAGGTTTTGGCAGTGGATGCAAGGTAAGACCCACTCACCCATGTAATTTTGAGAAAGTTGTTCAGACGAGTACTTGGTGTGTAGATTATTTGTAAGCTGCAATCTGCTCTTTTGTCGCTTCTTTCCCTCCGCAGGTACAATGCTTACCGCACGCCTACCTTCCCACAGTTCCGAACTCAGTACATCCGCCGACGCAGCCAGCTGCTCAGAGAGAACGCCAAGTGTGGCTTTGAGCCAGGGCTGCGCAGGCAGTACCTGAAGCTGCGCAGTCAGCTGTTGGCCCTACGCTACGGGCCCCTGTCTGAGCAAAGCAGCTTCAGGGCCAGCAGCGTGCGTAGCTCCCGTACCACGCTGGACCGCATGGAGGTCAGACTCAAAGAAAGGGGACAGGAGGGAAGACTGCATTGGTGGAAATGTGGTTGGAGATGGGGCTTTTAAAGCATAGATAAAAGCTAAGCAACAAATTGGTTGCTGTAAATTCAGCTGAGCAGCTTGGTTGGAGATGGTTGGCACTAGTATTTTTTACTTCTTTTTTTTTTGCCATTTATTAGATGTATTTGGACAGCTGATGTAAGGTTATTTGTTCGACTGTTTCTTTCTTTTCTTTTTTTAATGTCATCACATTAACTAATTCCTTTGAGATTTTTTTTCTCTGCTGTTGCTCTTGTTTGTCTCTTGCAGGACTTTGAGGAGGACCCCCGTTCTCAAGGGGCTCGTGGTCATCGCCGCTCTGTCAGCAGAGGCTCCTACCAGCTACAGGCCCAGATGAACAGAGCGGTCTATGATGAGAGGTAGGAAAAACACCAGTAATCTGTTCCCTTGTCTCATGTCTAGTGTTTGGATTGATCTACTGATTAGTTTTTTGTCCGGAACCACTTTGTAATAATTAATCCATGTTTTCTATAAATTATGCTTGTAGAAGAGTTCATCTGTCACTTCTTCTTTGTGAACACAGGCCTCCGGGCAGCTTGGTGCCCACCTCAGTGGCAGAGGCAAGCCGTGCCATGGCCGGGGATACGACCCTGAGTGAAAACTATGCCTTTGCTGGCATGCACCACATATTTGACCAACACGTCGACTCGTCTGGTATGAAAATCTATCTATACATCTGCTAAATAGTTTAATTGAATATAGTTTATAACTTGTGTTTCCCCTCATGCTTTTATTGAAGTTCCAAGGTTACAGTTTGCTAACGACGACAAACACCTCCTCGCCTGCTGCTCATTGGATGGTACCCTGTCCATCATGACACTGTCCCCTCCTCCTCCGAGTGTAAAGCTGACTCTAAAAGGTCACGGTGGACCCGTCACAGACTTCGCCTGGTCTCTAAGCAACGACATCATTGTGTCAACATCATTGGATGGGACTCTGCGGATCTGGAACACGGAGGACGGTCGGTGCATTCGAGAAGTCAGAGACCCAGAATCCAGCGAGCTGCTCTGCTGCACTTTCCAGCCAATGAATAATAATCTCACTGTGGTGAGTCCCTCTCTGTCATGCAGAGATTTTTTTAACTCTTATCTAGACTGTTAAAATGTTTATGTCTAGTTTGGGAATTAAAAAGTCTTATGTGTCCAGGTATTCTTACCTTTAGTTCATCAATATGTATGTTTTTGGTTAGCTTCTTCTATTAGCAGTTTTTCTGCCAATTACTGCTTAAACTGGGTTATTGTATGTTTATAAAATTAAATGGAAAATACTTAATATCCTCTACTTCACTCATTAAAATTAGGGGTTCTCAATAGTTGGCTAAACCAGTTGCAGGTAACCTTAGTTAAGTTAACAGTAGGACAAAAATACAGTTTGGTGACATTAGTACAAAAAAAAGACTGTCATGCCAATGATAAGTAGTAAGCTTTAGTGGGGGCTTGGAATACATTTTGTGTTTAGATCTTTATAATAATGGTATTTTGAATGTTACATTAAGGTTTTATACTTTACTTTTTTCCATTAACAACTGCAGGGAAATACATGATCAATTATTCCTTGCTGCTGTTTTTCCATCTCGGTTGAACAAAACTTCTCACTGTGATGCTGCTGCTTACCGTGTGGGTGCTGCCCACTTTGTCGTGATAACGATTTTTGATTTATTGTCACAATGATGAATTAAGATTAATGATGTTTCATCCCCCCCCGAAAAAATACCAGGGCCGTCAGAAATGTTATTTTGAACTTTTTTTTATTAAAATTTTTGTCTCTAGAACATTGGTCAATTAAAAAAAAAAATTAAATATAGTTGCTGTTTAGAGATAAGAATCACACTTTTTCGATGGAACTGTTTTCCTGAAGAGACCTGTTTTAGATGGATGCTTATTTAAAGAATGTGGCGCTATGACTGCTCTGCCTTAAGTCACAGGTTTACAGTTACCTAAAAAGAACTAGAAAGAAGTAATAAACAGTTTTCTTTATGACAGGTATCATGCTAAAGTTTTCTGTTAATATCGCCCACCCCTCATGAAAGTAGTCATATACACTCCGCTTCGTTTTTAATACATATAAATATAAAAAATATAACCGCGGACGCTGGCATACCATAAATGATAAATTATGAACAGTTTAGTTTGTGCCTAATAACGTAAAATCAAGGGCCCAATGTAAAAAAATAAATAAATAAAAAAGGCATTTCCCTTCAAGAGTATTTAAAACATGAAACAGATGTATGGTTTCAGAAACCTCATTGAAGTGATTTGCATCATAACATAATTAAACTAAGTGTATCATTGCTAGTAGACAAAAATTGGGTCATCATTGTTTTGCTTTTTATTTTTTTTATTTTCTCGACTATATAATAATTAGAGATGCACCGCTCCAGTTTTTTTCCACACACCAATCCGATACCATGGCTGAGCTTATGCCAAGATCCGATAGCGATCCGATTCAACTGTTGGATGAATTAACCACATATTTTGCCAAACAAATTAGCAAATTTTATGTCAAGAGACTTAATAAGACAGAAAAATCCAATTTCTGTCTATAAATATATCCTGAATGTCATGGATTCCTTCATATAATTGATAAACCAGTGCATACAAGTTTAGTTTATTATATAAAGGATTTCCAATGTAAAACCAGACTATTGCATCAAGGCTCTGCAGCAATCCCCCTTTCAGAACAAAGACTCCATTTAACAGAACATATCTGCCTTTGGGACTGGATGTCTACCATCAATCATGAAATACGTAGATGTAAAAACAGGACATAACTTCTGAGGTCCCTGATTTTGTTTCCTGGACTGTTATTCACAGATCTAAAAACTGACCTGAAAACTGCTTATGTCAGCGATGGGTGGATCAGTCTTGTGAAAGAAGGATCACTGAGTAAACCCGGACATACCAAAACCTGCCCTGTCATGTTTGTTTTTAGTGGAGGAATAAAAAGCTGTTAGTTTTTTTTTCTAAACTAATTAAGTTGTCACTGAGAATTCTGCCTCCCAAGTCTTAAAAACAAGCAGCTTTATTTTCTTCCATTTTTATTCCGAATGTTTTCTGTGTGTGAAAAACACAGACAAACCGTTGTATGCAGATGGAGGCGCTTTACCTCCTTGTAAATAATTCATGAATATGTTCACTGTAGACACTGATTAGAATTTCCCAAATGTCAAAACTTGTAACAGGGGTTGAAAATGTATATTATGAATCTTTTTATTATTATTATTTTTTTTAACTTTTTTTGATGTGATGATATATTATTTAATTGACAAAGCTGACTATTGTAAAGAATATGAATTTATGCATTTCTCATTAAAGCTATAATGGAAAAATAGATTTGGATTTCAGTGATGGGAATGTCTGTAATAGAAGATCAGATTCAAACCTTGTCTGGGTCGGGGTGTCTGTGCTCCCCCGTGGATACAATGAAGGTCTTAACTCTCTGTGCTGTGTTCCAGGTGGGAAACAGCAAGCACCACCTGCAGGTGGTTAACATCTCCACTGGGAAGAAGGTGAAGGGGGGCTCCAGTAAGCTGACAGGCCGCGTGCTGTCTCTCTCCTTTGATGCTCCGGGGAGGATCCTGTGGGCTGGTGATGACAGGGGAAGCATCTTTTCTTTCCTCTTTGACATGGCAACAGGTACAATCGCAGCATTTCCATTTGAGTCGAGGCCAGAGCATCCACTGGCTGCATTACAAATTCTAATCGGCTGTATCTCTGTTGCTCCCTGGCAATCCTGTCACCCACCCCCACCAACGCTCCAACCCCTGTCCCTGCAGGGAAGTTGACCAAAGCCAAGCGGCTGGTGGTGAGTGAAGGCAGCTCCATCTGCAGCATATCTGCTCGTTCCTGGATCAGCCGTGAAGCCAGAGACCCCTCCCTGCTGGTCAACGCCTGTGTCAATAAGCTGCTGCTCTACAGGTCAGCCCGTTCGGGATAAAGTTGGTTTATTGATGTTTGACTGTTTAGTTGTCTATCTTTAAAATGAATTTAAAGCTATAGAAGAAATTATTCTTTTATTTAAATAATTTCCTAACGGCAGGGTTGTGGACAATGAAGGAACACTACAGCTGAAGAGAAGCTTTCCCATCCAGCACGGATCTCAGCACGTTCATAGCATTTTCTGCCCCCTCATGTCTTTCAGACAAGGGGCGTGTGTGGGTAAGGAGTCTTGCAGTTCCCTCTGTGTTCTTCTTCGTTCTCCTGCTGGGGTCTCTTGGTGTACCTGCTGTGTATCTGAATTGAAAATGAGACCACACTGCATCACTAGCTGCAGGCCTTCCAGTGTGGGGAAGCAAAAAAAAAAAAAAAAACTCATATGCCCAGGCACAAAGACAAAAATAGCATAAGGCTGCTTTTAGATTGAAAAGAAATATCTCGAATTAGCAAATTACAGCAAGGCGGCCTGTTTTCTGCAGATTGTTGCAAACATGAGACTGGTAATCAGTAGCTCCTTGCATCTCTATGCTTTACTTTTGTCCCCTTTTCCTATTTCTCATACCAGTGTCAAAATACCCCCTTGTTTTGCTTATAAGCAGAAAAGTCACACTGAGAGGTAAACATGTTTCTGCCAGAGTTAACCATCTGAGTTGTATTTTTGTTATCACAGAAATTAGTTAGAAAGTTTAAATATTTTCACCGGACAATTTTGACCCGATGATAATTAAAGGGAGTCCATAAGAAACTCAAATGAGAGCCCCTATTACATGTTTTTAAGATTCACTGCAGGTGTTTGTTTTTCCACCCTAAAAAAAACTATTTAATTGTTATTTAAAGACCCCAAATTAACAGCATTCATACTTTGTGATGTTACATTTCTTGCTCTTTTAACTCCCTTTTGTCTCAGTGACCGGCAGTGAAGATGCTTGTGTCTACTTCTTCGATGTCGAACGAAACACCAAGGCCATTGTCAACAAGCTGCAGGGTCACGGTGGACCGGTTCTGGATGTGAGTTTCAACTGCGATGAGAGTCTGCTGGCGTCTGCCGACTCCACCGGCATGGTTATCATCTGGAGGAGAGAGCAGAAATAATTCCATCCACTACATGTAAAAAAAAGAAAAATCTTCCTGCTCTTTAACCGTCCAGTTCCAATGTGTAGGTTTTCACTGGAAAAACAAACAAAAGTGCAATCGAGTAGAACATTTTCCTGTGTCGGTGATGAGGATGTCGTAGAAATTCGTAGGGTGGGGAGGTGGGCAGTGTGTGCATGTCAGCCCTCCCACAGCTGCAACTGGGAGACGGCTTTACTACCATGCATGCGTCATGGCTCACCTCCAGCTCGCCTGGCTGTGGTTGAACTCGTGAACGGGGTGCCATGTAATCTTCCTGAAAAAACAACACTTTGGATCACACTAATGTTCCCTCTTGCATAGCTATAGTTTACTATTTATGTAACTGTTATTTAAGCAGTGTAATCAGCTGTTTTTTTTTGTTGTTTTCAGTTGCCTGTATGCCTTTCAGAATATGTGCATGAAGTTAAAATCACAATCTGATCATTAAGATTACGGTGTGTTTATTAATGTGTTTGTACCTATTTGTATGTTTGTGGTCTGTTTATGCTGGTTGCTGATTCAGATAATTTATTTAAACAATAAATGGCTGCATTGCGACTCATCTTTGTGAAATATTTTTGACTGGTTCAAAAATGTGTTTGCTGATATCAGAACGGGTGATGTTGAATGTGGTTTATTTAAAGATCTGAAAATATTTCTAATGGTACTGCTCCTTTTAGATGCCTAGAAGCTCTAACAATCAGCTGGTGATTCAAATTAGCCCTAAGCCAGTAGCTAAGATTAAAGATTAAAGGTATTGTGAAGGATTTTTGAAAAGACACACCCTCTCTACTTTAAAAAACAATGCACATGCGCATCCCTGTAGCCCACTATTAAATCCGTGCACGAGCCCATTTCTCCTCGTGCACGCTCTGTGGGGCAAGTTGCAGTTTGCATCGCTCATACAAGCTTACTTTACAAAAGATTTGCAATTTTGCCACTTTGTCAGACTTGCCACTAGTAAGTGAAAATGGGGACGAGCACGTAAGACGGCCTTACATAAACATGTCACCGGAATGATTGAAGATTAGGAGGGCCACTTCTTTGATCCACCAGAAAAAAGAACATCCTCCACTATACCTTTACGTCTCAGGACCTTCATAGTGCAGAGCAACAATAAAACAAACTTACCACTCCAGACCTGGGGTAGTGACTTGGATACACAGAATAAAGATGCAGCTAATTGATTATTTGCATCTGTGACGAGTCAAAAGAGCAATGACTTGGATATGTTTTTTTTTTTACCTTAATAAAATTTAGCTGTCAGTCAAAACAAAAAGATTTTAACTTCCCTAAAAGAATCTGAAACATCTTGATTGTGATCACTGGAATATTCAACTACTTTATTTGGACTATAAAGACTTAAAACTTACTATAAATAGAAGACCCAACAGAGCTGTAGAAAAGGAAAACATTCTGCTTTTAAAATGTCAAACCTTTTTACGGTAAATAATTTCTGTCTAGAGGTGCTCCAGTGTAATCTCTGGGCATCAAATTGAGTTTTATTTTAAACATGTTACACTTATTTACGATGCGTTCACAATATGCAATACATGTTTTCTTCAAGTTCAAACTCTTGGTTATTCACACTTAAACATTTATTGTATTTTATTATTCAGATACGTTAACTTTTTCAGGTATGTTACTTACTGAGGTGACTATTGATTTCTAAAAAATAATTATTGCTAGCCATGGTTGTTCTGCATTAAATTTGCCAGGGCACAGCTGGAGCCTGTGTTTTTTGCATGGGGGTACAGAAGAAAAATAATAACAAGCACAAACAAACACAAAAAGGCCAAAAGTGCATTGTTTGATATATTAAGTGAACCACAAAGGATTGAACACTATTGCCATAACATACTTTGATCCTATTATGGTATGACTGAAGCTTAAAGCTGACTGTAATTTTGTAAATAATGGTTAAATTGTCTAGGCAAAATATTGGTCTAAAGGAAAAATCAGTAACCGTCTCTTCTGTCATTGCATATCATGGGAAATTGATGTAAAATGTAAAAATATTCTTAAAATAAGAGCCTTTGCACTTAATTTCAGGAGGTAAATAAGATAATCTGCCAAAGGAATTAGTATTTCTGCTCTAAAGATCAGATAATTAGGTATTATGCACTTGAAATAATAAAGTAGAGATATTTTTTGTAATTTTTAACTTAAATCTTATTCCATCTGCAAATTGGCTTACCTCCTTAAATCAAGGGAAAATACATTTTTGCTGTGTCTTTAAGAAACAGGCACTAGGACCAGGTCTACAGGGGCACTGGCCCCTGTGGGCCCCTGTCTAGAACTGCTCATGATTGCTTGATCAGTTAATTATTAAAACAATGGATAGCTGCAGCAATAGCTTTAACTATCTTCAGTTTCCAAAAACCCCTCACTCATCTTAAATCGATTAAATTCCGTTTATTTATATAGCGCCAATTCACAACATGTCATCTTAAGGCGCTTTACAGAGACGAACCCCATAAGGATTGCCAATTATTAATGTATCCCACGTTGTTTTCAGGACACCACATAAACAACCAGCGGTTGATTGACGACATGCGGCTAAACATGTCATCACTGGTCAGATCAGGGAGGGGGCCAGAGAAAAATACAGAGTCCAAAATTGTTTAGGCAAACTTACACACCGAAGCAACACTAATTTTAGTGAACTCCGTGTAACCAGGTGTCATTACCACTAGCTTGAATAACTATCTAACTGTACTGAGCACAGGTGTCAGCAAACTGCAGCTCTATGTTTCTCTTCAGCCTCACACAATTTACTTTTGATAACTTTGCCCAATAATGGGATAGCAACAAGCAATTACTACACAAAAAATAAAAAGGAATGAGATTTCACAAGCGAACAGCACATGGGATATATTTAGAATATCTTACAATGCTTTAGGTCTTTTTTATTTAATGTTTGTTTTTATTATCTTGTTCATATAATTATTCCCTCCCTGTCTTTGTTACAGAGTAGTGATAAGGTATGTATCAGTGAAACCCCAGCATGATGCTGCCACCACCATATTTAACAGTTTCCACACTTGCCTTGACCTTTTGGTCATTTTCTTGTCATTGTTATGAAATTATTCATTGTTTTCTCTCTCTCTGTCTACAATATAACCCCAGAAGTTATTTGGATAATGTAGCAGCTGTAAATATATCTTTCCTGCTGTGCATTCATGTGATCAGTCTGTTTATATTAAATTTATTTCAGTGAGGGATGAGGATGTTTTAAACTTAAACATCCTCCAGTTAATAACAGGTGTGGGCCTTAGTGGTTCCTGGATTACTTCTGAATATCCTTACTATTTTTTTTTTTGTTCTGAGGGTAATGGTTTGAGTAAAAAGCAGACATTTTTACATGGCTCTGACATTCCAACAGAAAATTGCTTCCAAACACACATCAGAAAATATTTTCTATTTGTCTCTATTTTGGCTCTTAAAATTGTATCGTATGTTATATTCTATTCAACCAGGCAGGATATGTTTACAACCACGGCCTGGCAAAACTCAAAGCCTCTGTAGAGAAAGGAGAATATAGACCTGGAGAGGCATTCAACCATAGATAAAGGAAAAAAAAAGTTTGCAGGCATTTTTGTCCGTTTACTAAGAAAATGGATCTGAAAGTTTGCCAGGTACTTTACCATTAACAATCAGTGTCATAGTATTATCTTCTGACAAACAATAACAATGTTATTGAGTATATTTTTTTTCCTTCTTCCTAATTCTCTAAAAACATTTACATTTATTATTACAAATCATATATACGTCCCACTAATGATGGAGCTCTCAACCTTCCCAGAACTTACAGAAATCACTTCTTCAACTTTCCTAGAACTTAATGGATCCTACTGAAAACCTACACATTGTGCTTTGATGAATTGTGCCAATATGAGATGCGTCTTAGGTACAGGTAGATGCGTAATAGGTATAAGTGCTTAAAATTGTGTTCACTCAGGTAACAAGTACATTATGGTAAAGTAACTAATGTTCAGAAAAGTACCTCAGCAAAATACCATTGAAAGTACCTGCTGAGTTCCTAAAAGGAACCATCTAATAATCGTATTTTAGATTTTAAGGTCTGTGTCTTTGAAGCATATTGGGATTTTCTGAAAAATGCTGTGCTTGTAACCTATTTATAAGCCCTCTCATAGTACAGACAGGTTCTGGAAAGTTGATTGTAAGCTCCCTAAAAGTGCCATGTAATTTAAAAAACAGTAACATGTCAAAGATTCAACTAATAATACAGCCTGTTATATGTGCAAGGAAAGTAACCTGTAAATATTTCATTAAAATATCATGTAGGTTCTAGCAAATTTCAGGGTAGGTAGCCTCTAAATTAAGGGAATGTGTGCATAATTAGCTGTGCATCAAGATGGATTAAAAAACATAATTTTGCAGAAATAAGGAATATGCAAACAATGCAATATTTTCTGAAGGCGGTTTGACAGTCGGAAATACTAGAGATGGGGCTAATTTTGTGTCTGTTGGCTAATTTGGGGTTTAAGGGAGTCACAATAGAGAGAATGATGTTGCTCTCCAGAATAACGTGTTAGTGACGTTCCTGAGAATAGGCTTGCATTTTAGTTTCCTTACTGTTTTAACGACAAAAAAAAAAGCTGGAAGTACACTAATAACATTTGAAAAAACTTATTTTAAAAATAGCTCTTTGAATACTTTATATCTATTAATGCTGGAAAACTGTAACCTTTAATGATTTATTATGACAGCCTAACAAAAAAGTTCATTACTATTTAATATTCTATATGTTAGTGTTTCTGAGTCCTTGCTACAAGCTGTCAAGGCCAATTTAATTTTTTCATCTTATGAAGGAACAGACATTACTTTCTTAAAAAAAAAAAAAAAAGAAGAAATAGCTACCAGCACAATACAAGCAAAACACCATATTCAAGTCACCCAAAAGGTTTATGTTTAAGATTCAACACTGAACAGTTTTTAGCCATCTCCAAAAACCTGAGTTTTTTGACATGCAGGTCTGTGGAAAGGAAAAGCAGGGTGAATGACCGCTTCCTGGGAAGATCTGTTTTCAAAAAGGCAGGGATGAAGACAGGAAAGTCATCTAGGTTTACCCCTAATGCACTCACTCCTACTGCGTAGGATAACCTCTGATTGTGATGAACATCCAAGGGGAAGTAAACTAAAAATAAGCCTCGGAGATGAGGCTTTTACATCAGTTCTGAGGAAACAGAGGCTATGCAACCTGTCAAACTAATCCCCCTCCCAATGGAAACATCTCTGACATACACAGACCAACAGCTCCAAAGCAGACAATGGGAAATTAGCTCGCATTCATATTTGAAATATAAGATTATCGTTGTGTGGTGTAATTACACAGCCATCCAGTGTCTGGGTTTGAAACAGGCCTTAATTAAGACAAAAACATATAATAGTCTTCCATCATATCCATTTCAACTTAACATAGAACAATTACTCAGCAAAGCTTTTTACCTAAGATATCTGAAATTCACTGAATTGTTTTATAAATGCTTTTATCTGGTGTGAAAGCGACATTCAGGATATTTAGTGTCATGTAGATTTTTTTTGTTGTTGCACACAATAATGCACCCTTTTATCAGCAGCGGTAATAAACCTGAAAGGCTGCTTTTAATCAAACAAAACATTTAAGAGGTACTAAAAGGAAAACTGCTTTCAGATGCACATCTAATTAAGGACAGGGGTTTAGATCTGCACAATATTTGTGTAATATGTCTTCAGAGCAGATACAATGGGGTTTTTGACCATTTTGTTTCCATTTGAGCCGTTGCAGAAGCAAAGAACCAGATTTTAGTCTGCATTGATAGACTAAACTCTGTCTCAATAAAAACCCAGAGCATCAACTGATATCTCACATCATACTTCTATCTCCTCGTGGTAAGCTGAGTCATGCAATGACGTATCAGATTTCAGCTTTTAGGCATGAATATCAAAATAAAGTGTTAAAATAAAAATATTTAAAAACTTAACACCTCCTCTTCTCTCCTTTCATGCACAGTTTTCATGGTATTGAGTTTATCTTGTTGATATTAGTTTCTGTAATCCATTTTCCTGTCCCATGTGGATTTTTTTTAACCACATTAGATGACAAGCATGCCTAAACACTTAATGAACTTTTCTAATTGTCTTATCCTCATGTGATCCAGCAAAAACATCCTAATCTGACACTTTTTGAACAGCCTGAACATTTACTTTAAACAGATCAATGCCTAAAGAAGACGGTTTGCTCACATTTTGTATTTAAAATACAATTCAAAGGAAGCACTATGGGTAATGGCATTTGCATATTTGTAAATCTCCCTTCACAGGTTTGAAACCAACTGTGTCTTTTAGAAGTATTTATCGCTTTTTATGTTACAACTACAACCTTTAGTGTGCTTTATTCAGATTATATGCTAGGTTGATCCAAAGAAAATCGTCAATATGAAATGGAAGAAAAATAATGTTTTCAGTTTCTTTTTCTGAAATCTAAAATTGGTGACATGCATTTCATTAGTCTGGTGGAACCATATGTTTCAGAAGACACCTTAAGAGTAAAAGAAGCTTGTAATCCATTTTCAGTATGAATCCAGCAGCTCTGTAAGGGTCTCTGAGCTTTGATGGAGAAAAAAAACAAATAACTTTGTGGAGATCAATGAATACAGCAAACAGCTTAGGGGTAGAGTTCAGTAGATGTTGAAAGCAGACTTATGTTATATAAAAATATTCAAAGATTTAAATATCTCTGTCAGAAAAGCAGACAAGAGGCTGATGGAAGCAATGGTGGGGCAATAGATATCCACATGTTTTCACTATGGAGAAACACCATAATAGAAAAATCCATCTCCAGTTTTCCTACAGGCCGTGCAGAAATGGAAACATGTGGAGGAAAGTGTTCTGGTTGGATGAGAGCAAAACTGATTATTTTTGGTCAACATGGAAAATTCTGAGTCGGGGAAACAAAGACTGCACATCATTCTAAACACGGCAGTGGCAGAGTCGTTCTATGGGGGTAATGCTCTTCAGCAGGGAAAATAAAGCTGCATGGATGGAGCAAAATACAGGTTGAACCTGAAAAGGCCTGATAGAAGCTCCAGAAGATATGAGACTAGTGTGTAGGTTTACCTTTTGCATACAGGCAGAGCTACATGGAATTATGGATTAAGGAATATTCATTTGTTAGATTCAAATCATAACTGTCTGTCCATGTATTACAAATAATCTTCAGAGACACAAGTTATACAAACCAACTTTGGACACATGTTGCTATTCTGCAAATAGGTTGGAAACAAATAACTTCTGATGATGCAGCAATTGGGAATTCTATTGACTCTATAGTAACACATAATAAATAGTTTTGTTTGATTAAAGATTAAAGAACCTAAAACCATGAAAAGTTTCCCCCTTATCTTAAGGCCCTGCACTACTATGTGTACTATGATTTAAAACCCAAAGACTCTACGTTAGTTGGTAGTTGTAACATGACCAGTTGTGAAAAAGTTGAAATCCAATCACAAGTTAAACAGTAGGCGTTGGTTAGACCTCAGTGTCAAAACATTTCTACAAAGCTCACAGGATGTAATTTGTACCAGATGTTCTGCTCCCACTAAAAAAAATCCCCATTCATGTCTCGGTCCAGGCAGGTCATGACTCAGAATGCATCAAAAGTAGAGTCTTTATTGATGAGTGGGCCAAAGAACCACCTCAGTTAAACTTTACAGATACAGGATATCATCTCGCAAAAAGAGTGCCAGACGTAAAAATTATGGACCTCACTTTTCCTTTTTCATATCAACATCTGTACAAGTTGTAATACCAGGTTTGGAATCTATGAAATGCAGTGGAATGCATGCTAGAACAGTAGGCTGTGCAAGTGTCCACATTTAAAAGATTGACTGCATGTTGATATCTCTATGCCTAACGCACTGAAGGTCAGACATTTTGCATTACATGAATCTTAATTTGGAGAAACAATTCAGTGCAGATCCCCGCACCAGCCTGATTTCGCTTTGATTTCTCAAACAAGACACTCAAATGGTGACATTTGAATCGAGTGGAAATATAAGAGGGCCGGGTAACATTCAGCTTCCTTCATGACGTGTCTTCTTTTGTGTTGTATTCTGGTGAAAGCATACAGTAACAGTACAGTACTTTAAAACATTCCCAAGACCATCGTTTGCAAATAAATATACATCTTCTATTTTTTTTTTAAACAGATGTAATATAAATACATCACTGAAGTCGCCATTAAATCTTACGCCCTGTTTGTAATATACAAGTGTTCAAAATGAAAATCTGCCCCTCCCCCCTTTTTTAAATCTTAACCCCCAGTATGTCACTTTTTTTTGCACATTAGCATTAAATAAAAAAATCATACCACATTTTCAGTTGCAGAAATCCATTTAAAGGATAAATTTCCATATGATGGCGGCTGAATTTTTGCAGGATTTTGAGTGTGGCTGCTTTCATTTTGACTCAGTATTACTGAAACCTATTCTATCATCATTACTCCTGTCAGTCTCATTCTGCCTCTCTCTCTCCCTTCCAGCCTCTCTACCTTTTTTGCTCTCACACGCACACATACACATACACCCACCCACACACAAATGCTATAGAAAAACACGCAAGCAGGAATCTACATTCCTGTACAGTCTATACAATAAGAAATCAAGTCATATTTCAAAATAGTGTCATCTGCTTCAACATGTATTGTTTACAAATAAAGCAAAACAGGCAATTTTTTTCTTCATTGTATGATACAAAGAAACCTGACACGCCCTAAGTCCAAAAAAATCAAGCATGTTTGGGGGGCTTCTGCGTTCACAACAGCTATTTAAATGTGTCCAAAGGTATTGGCTCTGCTTAATATTCGGGTGTCTCCTTTGAATAACTTGAAAAGGCGTCCAGAGGGGTCTATCGCTCCATTCAGACCCCTTTGAGTTCTTTGATGTGTTTCAGAGTTTTGCAATTCTCTGATCAACACTTTCTATTCACAGTCCACGGCACATTTCTTCAAGGTTTTGATTTTTTTTTTATCAATTAAGGGTCTAATGTGACACAAACTAGTTCTCAGTAGAAAGCTCTGGGCTGTGTCCGTCTGAAATAAGGCAACATTATTTTGAAAATGGCATCTGTCACACCTAATTGGAGTGGTGATTGTTGGGATCTTTCCAATCTATCATTTGATACAGTACATCAGAGGTACCCATCGCCAAAGTGTTACCAGGGGTTTTTCTGTGCCACCTGTCCAGACTTTTTTCACCTCACTGGCTTATTCAAACATATACATTCTTCAAACATTGGCATCCTGCCTGAATTTGGTAGCAACATTTGGATTTTGTTGTGCAAAACAACAAATCGGACACCCACATTTAGAGCAAGTGGACTAAAACCCTACTGCTCTCTAAAATTTGCTTTGAAACCTGAAACATTCCTTGAATGAACCCTAATTTGGTCTCACATGATGCAGTAGGCCTCATCCTGGGGCAGGTGTTGTTTAGTCCTCCAGTAAGTGGGCAGATGGGCTCGCAGCACTTTTCTTAGATCCTCGTTGAGCAGGAGACAGAAGATGGGGTTGACGCCAGCCTGGGCGAAGCTCATCCACACTGTGATCGAAAGGTACCTGTGAGGGATGGCGCAAGACTTGACAAACACCCTCCAGAAGCAGGCCACAATGTAGGGTGCCCAGAGGACTAAGAAAAGCAGGGTGATGGTGTAGAACATCCTGCCGAGCCTCCTCTCAGAACGCACCTCCTCCATCCCGAGCAGTCGCCGGTGTTGATTGTGTAAATTCTGCCTGATGCCCAACAGAGTCGGTGGCATTGGACCCCGACCAAAACCTGCAATCCAGTTGGCTGCTGCTTGGCCTGTTGCCCCAGGACCATGAAAGGTCCAGTTCTGGCTGATTGCTGGTACCAGTTGGACTGGTTTCATCTTGCGGTGTCTGTATTCAAACAGCAGGAGTTTGGCATAGAAGCCATGAGTGGCCAAGACCACAACGGCCAGCATCAACATGAAACCCAGGGTGTCGTTGGTCTTCAAGTAGCGGTGTTCAAAAATGCACTGATCTTCATCACGGATGAACTTGTAAGTTCCCACATCAAAGACAGGAGGAAATGCCATAGCGACGGCCAGGGTCCACACCATGCAAATGATGGCGGCACAGGTCCAGATGGTCATGCGTTTGGCATAGAAGCGGTGGTGGGCGATGGCAAGGTACCGGGTGACGGCCACACAAAACAGCATGAAGGCAGCGTGAAAACAAAACAGAACAGCCATAAAAGCAACGACTTTACAACTCAAGGCGCTGTAAGTCCAGGCCGAGCTGTTGTGGACAGACACCAGCACAAAGGGGAAGCAAGCAGCGGAGCGGACTGCATCAGCCAGGCACAGGTCCAGGAGAAAGAAGTAAGGGGCCTTGTGGAGTGTCCTATCCCGCAGCACCAGCATAGAAACCAAGAGGTTGCCCACGAGGCTGACACAGATGATCAACCCCAAGAAGACCAGCTTAAAGTAGGCAGACACATCTGTGGCAGTGATTCCCCCGCTGTTGCTGCTGCCATCATTGCTGCTGCTACTGCTGCCTCCCTTCGCCAGTCCACTCTGGGAAGCTAGCACAGCCAGTAAACTGCCAGGGCCATCAATGGCAAAGCTCTGGTTAGCCATTCTATCGCCCTCCAAGAGAGCCTGCCTGATCTGGGCCCTTAAAAGAACAGCTATTTTCCTCCTGCCGCCTCCGTCGTCGTCTCCGCTGATCTCTACAAGGAGAGGCCGAGCGGATCTTTTCTACTCGACAGAATCATTTCTCTTCTTTGTCCACGGCCTCACCGCCTGGGAACAGAGACACACATGTTTGAGATAAAAAAAAAAAAAAAACAGGAAACAAGATGTCTGACCTGCATGTGAGTGAAGTCTAAATGGATACAAAAAACACGAGTGTCGTGTTGGACGACACAGCTCAAAAATTTCTACCTTCCTGTTTCCCTAACGTTGGGATCAGATCAGCAGCTCTACAGCATGCCAGCTCCTTGGCTCACTCAGTAATTACCTAGCCCGTTGCTAAGATACTACAGCTCACATACTTTGTGCAAGTGTGGGTGTTTGAGTGAATGCATGGGGGTGTACAGGGATGAAGGGCGGATGGAGGGGAGGGGGGCAGACACAGCATAACCAACCCTGAGCATGTCCAACAAACAGAGATGTTGTAAATGAGCAAAGGACATTTTAAGCTTTCCCTGCGCTCCTCTGTATGTGTGTAGAGCAGAGGGTGCAGTCTATAGCATTCATATCAGAGAGCGAATATGGGAACATAGCAGCAGAGCAGGGGCAGCCATTTGTTTTTTTTTTTTTTGTTTTTTTCCTTTGACTCTGCGTCTGTGTGAAGTGTGCTACCTCACTCAACAGGAGGCGATAAAGTGATAGGATAAAGCAAAGATAATTACACAACCAAAATCAGAATGCAAGCAGGAACTAGAACTGATATATATATCTATATATAGATATATATATAGATAGATATACACCCTGGAAAAATCTAAATCTTCACTGGAAAAACCATCTAGAAATAAGGAACCATTTCTTAAATTAAGTGTATTTACCCTTAATTTGAGTAGGTAAATGAGATAGTTTGCCAATGGAATGAGTATTTTTACTCTTAAAATAAGATAATTAGATAATGTGCATCTGAAATAAGGCAATGCAATTGTGTTTTCTTATTTTAAATCTAAATAGTTTTGTTCCATTAGCAAAGTGTCTCTTTTACCTCCTCAATCCAAGAACAAATGCACTTATTTTAAGAAAAAAATGACTTATCTAGATTTTGATTTTTTCCATTGTGTGTGTATATATATATATATATATATATATATATATATATATATTATATATATATATATATATATGGGATGTATAATGGCTATAATGCCTAGTTCGTGTTGGCCCTGTTACTGTAGGCCAAGAACATGAATTTCTTTTCCCAGTGTGTTTTTTTTTTTTTAAACAATATGATTTCACCTGATTAAATGGCTGCCAAGCCAGCAAGGCCTAAAACACAGGGTGGAGTAAATAACAGATGAACAGGTGTCAAAATCACCTGTTTTGTGTGTGTTTGACAGATAAAGACAGAGAGAGGTGGAGAAGAACAGATAAAGATGATAACCTACCTTTCATTCCCCTCATTCTTTTCCTCCTATTTTTTAGTCTTCTCTTATTTCACGGCAAAAGAAAAAAGGATCCCGGTCGCTTTGTTTCACTGCTCGTTAAATCGAGAGAAAGACACATAATAAAGCTTCATGCTCTTGATGCGCTCTCAGCCTCAAACAACACCTGTTATGCATAAATCCATCCAAAAAAAACATGGAATAAACATGAAACAGGAGATGCTGTCAAATAGCATTGATCATCAACAGCTGATCAAATAATCCAGCATGAGAGAGAGAGATGTGTTAAAAAATATAAGAATGATAACAAAAAGAAGAAGAAAAAAAAATCCACCACCCTTTTTTACAGGGAGAGGGAGGGATGTGTTCATTTGAATATCATCCGAGAAAACAGATTTTATGTTGCATCACATCGATGGGAAGGCATCTGTTTTTCTCTGATCATATATGTCCAATTGATGTCAGGAATCCCAAATGTTTAGAATAAGCCACCCGCCACAGTTAAGGAGGAATAAAATAATAAAAGGTCTTGGCGTGCGCAGCGGCCAGTGGCACCAGGACAATTAGTCCACCCAGACAACAGCCTCGATGCGCCTCTGTTTCCCATCTTCTAGTCAAAAATATAAGGATGAAAAACCCAGAAATAAAAGGCGATGCAGCTGCCCCTCAACTGTCAGTATGCAGTCTTTGTTTGGCTGGTGGGCTACATCCTAATGCTCCATAATAAAAGCCTCCATGACAGATGGAATATATGAGGAAAGCCGAAGCCAAAAAAAAAAAAAAAAAATCCAGCAGAGGTAAAACGAAAATTATTTTCTACCTCGAAGATGCTGCTTTCGACATCCGCTCTAGGACATCAATATATAACCCTTAAAAAAAAAAAAAAGGGGAAGAAAAACGGCGCGGCCAGGATCGGGCGAATTATTCCTGAATAATCCCAATTATGGCTGCTGGAGAGGAGGCAGCTCGCACATTCGCGGAAAGCGTCGGTTTTATTCGGAGGGAGGGAGAAGGAGGAGGAGGGGGGGTGGCAACAGTGAGGAGGGGAGTGGGAGAGAGGGAGGCAGGGAGGAGGAGGCAGACCTGCTGATATGGGGCATGACTTAAAAAGCCGTCCTGTAACCGTTTTTTTCCCTGTTTTGTTTTTACTGCATGGACACTGAGAAGCTCCAGCTGTCAACAAACCATTTCTCATTGGTCTCCTGTCCTCTGACACAAAGCAGGCTTGATGGACCTGAGATGACACGCACAAGGGCGGAACTAGATGGGGGGGCCAGGGCCACCCCTGTGGTCACCCTTACCATTTTTCCCCCCTAATACAGATGGTGGCAGCAGTAATACTCTCAATTGTACGGAGCCCCCTGGGTGTCAGGGTAAAAAGCCGGTGGAAATCCGTGGGCACGGATTGATAAACTGAGCGCACGGTTTTCCAATCCGTGTGCGCAAATTAAGAAATTGTGCTCTCGGTTTATTAATCCGGGCCCGCAGATTGAGAAATTGTGCTCTCGGTTTATTAATCCGGGCCCGCAGATTGAGAAACTGTGCTCTCGGTTTATTAATCCGGGCCCGCAGATTGAGAAACTGTGCTCTCGGTTTATTAATCCGTGCC
>NW_015150614.1:1014373-1050613 GCF_000732505.1 Cyprinodon variegatus
GACTGAGAAACTGTGCTCTCGGTTTATTAACCCGTGCCCGCGGATAGAGAAAACTGTGCTCTCGGTTTATTAATCCGTGCCCGCGGACTGAGAAACTGTGCTCTCGGTTTATTAACCCGTGCCCGCGGATAGAGAAAACTGTGCTCTCGGTTTATTAATCCGTGCCCGCAGACTGAGAAACTGTGCTCTGGGTTTATTACCCGTTCCTGCGGAATGAGAAACTGTGATGTTCTGGCTACACCTCTGGACACGCACAGCCTGACAAGGCCATAAAAAGACATTCGGAGGATAACATTAGGCCCACAATCATATATCTGAAACAGGAGCGGAGCTAGATGGGGGGCCAGGGGTGGCCATGGCCCCCCTTTAAGTCAGGGGAACACTGTATGATTTTTTTTCAGTTGTTGCACGCAGCTGCTGCTCACACTGCACGACTAACTTTCGTCATACAGTGTGAGCTCAGAGCTCACGATTTATGTTTAGCCCGACGCTCTCATGCGATCTAACTGCTCACACTGTACGACTAAAAACAATGTCGGATTCAGCTCCGCAGTGAGATGGAGCTGCTTAGACTGGTCTATCTGGATGCCAAACAAATAGAAGAGGAATATGAAGCTCACTATAGTGAAACACGCTGCCTTGGCAATCTGTGCAGTTTTGTGCTAAAAGCCCTAAAAAGAAAAGGCGGCGACGTATTTGTAAAAACGACAAGGCTGAGCAAACATGGCTGCTACTGTCTGTCAATTTTACAGACAGAACTGCATTTCACTCATTGCATCCCTGCCATGCTGCTGTGTCTACACCTGAGAGGAAGAATAAAAAGAGGAATCCTTGTTTGCACATACGGCCTGAGTGATTTGCCCACAACCTCACGATTCCTGATCGGGATGTGGTCGTGAGAGGCTGATCACCCCTCGTAACCCCCTGTACACTACACGACTCACGATCAGGCTGCATGTCAGCCCGATCAAAAGATTCTTGCACGACTGGAAAATCGCACAGTGTACAGCACTGTGTACAGCCAGCACTGGCCACCCTTATAGAATTGTTCTGGCTACGCCTCTGCTCATTGGAACACATATTCTAATTTACTGAATATGGCTATATGTTTAAGCCTCCCAAGATTAAAGGTATAGAGAGCTCTCTGCAGGTTAGCCCTTTAGCTAACCTGAAAACAAGCTTTACTTTAAACATCCCTTTAAAATCTCAAAATCTAATTCTGTTTAAGGCATCATGCAATTTTCTGCAGGAATTAACCTCAACAGATTTCAAAATATCAAGCTGGATTTTAGTCCTCATAAAGGTCAATATAAATATATATATTTTTTTATTCAATAACATAGATTTTGTCATAATAGCGTGCTAATTTTCATAAAGCTGACAGTCATTTCTTAAAACAAAACAGTTATGCTACAATTCGAAAGAAGGTTAAACTAATTTCACAATGATTTAGTCAAGGCAAAAAGAATATGTTTGCATGAAAAAACGTTTAATCATAAAGCCGCTGCTTAGATTGTGCATCAAGGTGCTTATTTAAATACGGTGTTGGTCACAAAGTTCCACCATCCTATCCCTTTAAAAATGTATGTTCCACATAGTAGCCCCTTCCTGTTTTACCTGCGAAGATGTGCACAAAGTGAATGTTGCCTTTCAAATAATTTTAAATGAGGGCCAACCATATACTCAAATGTAACATAAAGAACAATTAATGGTTCAGCATTAGTTTATTGGACGTAACGCTGTTGAGTACTTAAACAAGAGCTCAATAAAATTTAGAATTAGCTATTATTTTTGTAAACAAAAAACTTTGACAAGTCATTCTGGTGTTTTTAATCTTAATATCCCTCTCTCAGTTTACAATGGCCAGGGGGCACTGCAGGACACTGTGACTTCAATGCAATGTGTGACCTTTGGCTTTCTTCTGCAGCTCATATTACAATTTGTGTTCCCACTTCAGAAAACACTGTGCACTCTTCAGTCATGCAGGCTCTAAAGGAGCTAATGTAATTTTAAAAGTCAGGGAGTGACTCCAGTATTTTCTGCTCAATGTCATGTCTGTGAATACAGTTTGAGGAAATCTACTTCTTTTGTGAAACAGAGAAAAAAAAGGTCAAACGACAGAGGATGGGATCTTGTTTAATTTCAGTAAAATTCAAAAACACTTCAAACATTTCATTTTGTGCTTACATCTGTGAGGTTCATGATACAGGCTTATTACAGTTTGGTGCAGAGCAACAACAACAACGGTTTGGTGTCCTAACTCTAAAGGATTTCCTATCAATGGAAAGAAATTCAATGGTTTGCTTTTCCACATCATCCATATCACTTATCACTCTAATTTGTACATCTGTCTTCTCCCCAAACTTCTATGCTTAACCACCGTGAGTTCACTAATTACTACAAAAAAAAAAACACACACTTCTCATGCATTTTACAAATAAAACTCTATTTGAACAGAAAGTCATAAAATGTTATGCTAAAGTGAAGACATAAAACACACCACAACACAAATAACAACTAATTAAAGCTGGTATCGCAATAAGTTGGTTTGACTTAAAGTGACAAAAAATAAAAATAGCCTTGCATATGTGATCCATTTTAAAAGTTAACATTTTGGCAGCTGGTTGCTGCCATCTTGGTATTCTGGAGGCATGAGAGACCATATTTAGAAAAGACGGAGGAGTGTCATCCCTCTTTGAATCACTGCCAATGCTGGTCTAAACACTGCCTGTATAAGTTAACTCTGCACAATGTTCACATGAAATTAGACAGTAAAAATATTTCTGTTCTTAACACTGACCCAAACTTTGCCAACTGTCCTGCTAGCAGCTTTTATTTAATGTCAAATGCAGTTTAAATATTCAAACTAGCATCACATAGCTGCAAGGCATTGTTCGCAATAGGTATTTTTTCTCCATACAGTTAGATTTGGTAGGGTACAGACTGGGTTTCTGTGATGCATAGTTTGTTTTATTTATAGTGTGCTCTGGAAGTCAGTGGTTTGAACTTAGAACAACATTACACCAAACCTAACCTCATTTAAGTTGCGAGTTTGAACACCAACTGCATTCTCTAATGCATCCTGTATAGCTATCAGTGCTTATGACTATACAGAATAATAATCTATTTCTGTGCAATTTGTGCATCTGACATATTGAGAAGCATGTTCAACAATATACCATTATAAGACATACCAACTCAGAAAATGAAATAAAAGCTTAATACTACAGCTATTAAAAGGCTTTGTTACACATGGAGGTCACATTGGATACTTAACCCATAGTTGATAAGGGATGTCTAACTTTGCACAGCTGGGTTCTCAAAGACAGGGATTGTTGGAGTTGATTCTTATATTTGAAACTTGGAAATTCAAACTCCTGTGTTTAAAACAAACCAATGAACACAAGAAGCAAAAAACTGTAGCACTAACATTAGCTGTGCGTCCAAGTCACACCTTTTTGCAAACAATGGCTTAATGTACGGTATCCTAACTAGGTACATATTTCACTAAAAACACACACAAAAAACATTAAAGAGCTAAATTAATCATGTTGGCATTCCATAATTGTAGGATTAATCTCCTTAGTCGCCGTTGCTCAATGACCAAAGGAAATATTATTAGCAATTCAAGACAAAAAGAAGCATCCCTTTGCTTTTTAGATTCTAAATTCTGCAGCAAATGGCAGGTCTTTTTGTTTTTCTTTTTTCAATTAGGTAATCCTTTCAGAAAAAAAAAAATATATATAAATTGAGTGTTAGTATTAGTGTTTTCAAATGCATTGCAGCCATATTGGATTTAGAGCACAATGTTGGAAACAAAAGATGGTGAAATACATTTGTAATCTGAACTTGACTTGAGCCCCGCGCATGTTATAGTTCATTTACCAAATTGTAATTCATACGTTCAAATGGAAAAGTCAGATACAAGGAAAAAGAAATTGTCAGCTTACGAAAACACTCGCAGTGCTATTCCCAATTCTTATATTGACCTATTGCACTCTATTTGGAACCATAATATTCCACAATTCATCTGCAGAGCAGGCAAATTAAGATCATATTCATAATTCTTTATGAATATGATTTTAGCAATTCAGTTATGTGGACCACTTAAAACAACATCCACCTTTAAATTGCCAAATGGTAGCTTAAGAACTGGAATTTATTAAGAAAATATACACTTTGTAAAACAATAAGGACACTTAATAAACTTGAAAGTTGGTTAATTATCCAATTAACAGCAAAAATAAATGTGTGACACTTCTATCAGCAAAAATGAATGGTTTAAAATTTTAATAAAAAGACTGGTTTGTCCTACAACAGTTAAAAGGTCATTTTAAAACATTTTTAAAGAAAACTACATGTAGCAAAAGACATAACAAATGAAACATTTTAGAAGATGTATATTTAAGGGTAAGTGGTGCCTACAAAGTGAAAATGTTTTGAAGATAAACGCCTGTGATCACCAGTAGTATTAGTCTTTAAGGCACTTTCTCACTGGCATTACTTCTAGCTACACCGACTACATCTGGCTTTTATATAGTAACATCAGACCCTTTGCTACATTTGATGGCTGTAATTAAAAGTGCATTGAAATACTGACTGAAAGAAACCATATATTCTATCTTCACACAAGAAAAATATAATTCACAAATCATCTACACATAAATGACAATTGAACCCTGTTCCAGAGCCTCACTTACCCACTTATAATAATTCAAAAAATAGCCTTAAGGAGGGGATGCATAGGTGTAGCAATGATAGCGTTGTGATGGAGCGATCGTATGAGGCAGAAGATTTCTCCCCACTGTCTTAACCAGAGACAGGATACAGAAAAATGAGCCCCACCGGTTTGAGCCGCTGGCTCTATAGATTGGGAAGGCCATCCCTATAGCCTAGCCTCTAGGCATCCCACCATAGAATGGGGACAGCTACTGAGTGGCAAGTTGGTGTTAGATGACAGGATATATAATATCAACATAAAAACAGGATTGCAACAATGTGCAGTGAACTGTCAAAGTAATGCCCAGGACATGTAGACAGCTTTATAAGACATCCATCAATAGTTGATCTAAAAAAGTTAATTTTGAGGGGTGTCCTTTAAGAATTCATTTGACCTAAGTGATCATAATATTGTTGTAGAAAATACTCTTTCATGTTATTCTTCTACATATTGTCAAAACCTAACCTGCAGTATTTTTACGTGGACTTTGTTAAAAAACATATATTTCCCCTTGAAGGTTTTCCATATTTTGATAGATCAGAGCCTGGAACTATAATGTATTCCATTCTAATTCCATATATTTGATCAACCCAAAGTAGTTCATTATTAAGAAGAGGATAAAGTTAATAAAAATGCTGGGTTGTTTTACAACTGGAAAATTGAATAGAATCAGATTAGATGAAAAACAGCTGTGAACATTAGCTTTTAAGTCTTGCCACAAGTTCAAAATTGGATTTAAGTGAAGAAAGTGTGGACTCTGGACCCCCTGCACCATAGTAATGCTTCAACCTAAACTATGTTCTCTATCTCTAGCTGTTTTTTGGTTTTAATCCCACTGGAAAGTAAACCTCTGGTGAAGACTCAAATCCTTGCAGCCTCCATATGATGTTTACCCAGCAATTTAGCTGCTAATATCTTCCCTTAAAAATAAAATAGTCTTCTAGCCCCTGCTGAATGAATATGCATCTCCTAAGTAAAATACTGTCACCACCACCCTATATACTTAAAAAAAAAGCTTTGTAAATTATATTTTGCACATTATTTGAAGGAGACACTCATTGCTAAACCCGTTGTTTTTTTTTTGACTCACTAAAAGGCACTTCATTTGACAGGAAATCAGACTGAAGTTTTGAGGAAATTTTAGAAAAGGTGCAAAACCAGAAGCAGCCCAATAAAGAAGAGAGCACTGGGTGTCTGCATCACAAGTGAGAGGGAAACTACTCCGGTCAGAAAGAAGATGCATGGCATCAGATTAATGCTGAAGTCATCTTCAAACATCATCTCAGAAACATCTGACAAGACTTCAGGGTGATCTGCTAATGATGTGTGCAGAGAAATGTAAGCAGGTTCTTCTTTCTCATTCCAGGCTGAGGGAGTTTGAGAAGATACATCTTGGTTCACCTCAGTAATGTTCACTGAGGGGCTTTCAGTAAGCTCAGGTGACAGTTGACCTTCATTCTCTGCTCTCACAGGAGTCTCAGCTCTTCCGTCTGCATGATGGGCTGCAGATTTTGTGGAAATTTCAAAAAATCTTTCTTCAAGTTCACTCAGTCCCACGACAGCTTCTCGCTCCGGGCCTTCGGTCACACTGGGACAAGAGACACTCTCAGCAGCCATCCAATATTCTCCTGCTGTTAACAGCAGACTGATCTCTGCTACAGGGGGAGCTTCTGTAGTGGGGCTTTCCACTCTCTCAGCCAGAGACTCGTCTGATCTCTGCTTGGATTCTTGAGATGGAGGACTGGAGAGAGACTGTGCTGCAGTGGGACTACTGTGCGCGGACTGCTCTGACATGCGGTTCATAGATTCCCTGTGGATAAAATGTGAAGGCAAAGACTTATCTGGAGTGATTAATTCACCAGCATGCAGTACATAGGCTGAATACATTTGAAGGTCAGCATTGGAAGACGTTGAAGGTGATTGTTCATCTGGGAATACAGCGGGAGTGGACAGAGCACCACCAACAGAAGGAGGCCCGGGTTCAGGTGCGCCAGTGGAGCCAGACTGGTGAACTGCTTTCTGTTGGAGTAAAATGTAAGAAAACAATGATAGCTCACAGGAGATAACAGATCCAAATTCCACTTCATTACATCAAACCACAAGAAAAGCATTTCAAAACACACCAATGCTTTTCTCTGAAATTAACCTCATGCTGACACTGTGGCGGTGAGGACAAGACATAAAAAATGCAGGTAAATAAATACACTTCAATTCCTTAATAGCAGAAACTATTAAACTGATAAACTGTTAACTATTAAACCAAAATGTATTCCATTTATAAAGACCTAAATTAAATACTGGGGTATCAAACAAGAAACAGATTTTAAGTTTAAACCTTAGAAAAACATTTTTTTGTTGAAGTGAAAGTAAACACCCTGATGTGATCGAGGTCTTTGGAAAGAAGACTTTAGCAGGTTGTGGGCCTGGTTAGAGGTTTAAAGTGGAATCATAGGAATGTATGTCTGCCATCAAACTGTACAGAAGAAGACTATCTGGTACTGGAAGTCAGAGGTGTACAGATTAAAAAGGAATGGTGAGAGTGCCGTCCCCTGTGGTGCTCCTGTCCTGCTGACTACTTGATTAGACAGCTGACCCTTCAGTCTAACAAACTGGTCTGTTCAGGTAGTCTTTGATCCAGGCAATTGCTGATGCCTCCGCCTGAGTCTTCTGGAGCTTCTCACAGGGTACAGTAGTAGCAGTTTAACGGTTTCCCGGTTTTCATGATGGGTCCTTGACTGGTCCTTGGGAGGTCCTTCGCTGGTAACCCACAGGTCAGTGGGGGGTAATCTAATCTGCCAGGGTTTTTCCAAAAAAAAGAAAATTAAAAGCAATCCACTGGACTTTGTTTCCAAATTTGGAGACGTTTCGCTTCCCATCCAATAAGCTTTTTCGATCCAAAAAGGCATTTGCATGTTGTTGTTTTTCCAGGACAGTTCTCTTAGATAGACAAACAGATACGAGCTGTTGTTAAGTCAACATTTTTTTGTAACAATGGCTCATTGTGAAAGCGAATCCTTATCTTGTCTTTTAGGGATCTCAAGAAGGTTACCCATGCTTTTATCACATGTTGTCTGGACTATAACTCTTGACCTGTCTGACTCAATCAATCATCCCAGCAAAGTTAACAGATAATTCGGAGGACTGCAGCTTGTCTTTTCACCAATACAAGGAAGGATCTATGCAGTTATAAGATATCTTCAATGGCCTCCTGACTATCATCCCATTGATTCTAAAATTCTACTGCTGACCAACTGGCTGTGTCCGAACGTCCGCCCTAACCCCTAAATTCCTCAATCTCTATATAGAGCGGGGACTATATACTGGAATTTATAGTGAACTCAGTTAACTGACCATACGGACAGATGATCACTACTTTTCGCCACCCTTTGGTCAAGTTATTCCGCCTCCCCGAGTGGTACCTCAAAGATATCGTGGAAATATTTGCTCATCTAGTGACCATAGATGATCAATACTTTTGAAGATGCAGTGAGGGAAATTTCAAGTCCACTTCTTTTTCACCCATTAGACATTCGGACACTCATCTAAAATGGCGTAACCACTATAGAGTGCCCTATATTGTGGTTAGGGCAGACATTCGGACACAGCCACTGTTTTAAATGGTCTTGCCCAGGATTTCCTAACCCTGATCATCAGCACCCACTGTTTTGTATGTTTTAGGGGTTTCCTTGCCTCCACTTACCTGACCTGAATGAAAAGGTGATTAACAGGCTTTTGCAGCATTCAATGGCTGCAGAGGAGGTGATGCAATCATTTGAATCATGTATGCTATAGTAGAGACATCTAAAACATGAAGGGCAGTGGGCCCTGAGGCCCAGGGTTAAGAACCCCTGGTCTAGCCTCATTCCATCTCGAGGATTTCATCAACATCTATACACCTTTGAGGGAACTCCAGTGAGCCAGCAAATGAAATTCAACATTATTGGCATTTTGGCAAAAGAATAACAAAGAGACATATGGTTGTGCCAACTTCAGCTGCAAATCTCCTAGTGCAAAAGCATGCATGTGAAATATGAGATGAAAATAACACGAGGATGAGACGGCGAACACATAAATAAGATCAAAATTAGCTCCATACATTATTATGTTATTTGACTGCTATTTTTTGTTAATTACTGATATGATTTTCTTATGCTTTATTTTCTCAGCTTTAAACATTTCTGCTGCCTTTATGGCGGCTCCTCTATAAAGACAGAACAGACATGAAGCGTTGGGCAGTGCTGCTTTTGCCATCCATATATGAAGATTTGTGCTCTCTGGTGTTTTAAGAAATAACCTTATTCTTTCTTTTTTTGAGAATAAACCTCAAAATAAACACAGACATATGACAAAAACAAACCCCCCAAAGAACATGCACCATCATGATGCAGATGCTAATAGAAAAACAAGGGTAGAAAAAATAAAACAGTGGACGTGCTACAGCACTGAGAAGAAGTCAGACATTACCTAAGTTGTCGCTGAAGCTTCAATGAGCTGTGAACAATACAAAGAACCAAGCCAGTGATGTAAGCTTTTTAAAGTTGAACAGGAAATGTCTGTTATGTTTGATTAGATCTATGACTTGAATAAATGAAGAAAGCACTTTGGGTCCAACTGCATGCAGCACAAAATGATTTCCTTCAAAGTAAGCACTCCTACTTTAGCAAAGCTGAAGCCTGGTTCTTACCCTCTTAACTTTATCCTTACCTCCACATCAATTTCAGGATGTATGATGACTGGACACACAGCTGAAGGCCTGACCAGTTCTGCTGTGAAATTCTCTGGTTCCTCTGCTGATGTAAAATGAGAGAGAAAACCTGAAAGATTAACGATGAGGCCAAGCGCAGGAAAAAAGCGCTGATCTTATTTCCCAGAAAAGAAATCTTTAAAACAAAACTAAAGAAAACTAGTAAAACTTAAGATAGTTTTATATCATCTGTAAGCATAAACTATAACATCTCTCAGTTTTTAATTTCTTAAATATTCTGAATTGAAGAGGAAAACTGATCATTGCAGTTTGCGTGGTTGTTGGTTCAGTACCTTCTTCTTTCTCCTGATCATCCCCTGAAGCGAAGTCATCATCCATACTGGAAGAAAAAAGCAACATGTGTTTCCATATTGTTGAATAGTTTTTAAACATCTTCTAAACATTATGTCAAATCGTATTATATTATATATTTATGTATTTAACAATTTTGAAGTAAAAAAAGAAAAAAATTATACATACATAATATCCAATACATATTGAGGGGTTTACTTTGTTTTTACGCTGGAGGAAAAGATTTACAATCTTGATTTTGCGAAGTAAACTTTAGGATTCTACAAAATTACAGATTGAAATGTTAAACAAAATATGACGAACAAGATGAGGGATCTTTAACAAAATGTGCATTATGTGCATTATCTAAAAGATATATTTTCTTTACACCTGAGAGAACTTTGCCTGAGTTTTACTATTTCACTATGTTTTATAAATTACAATTGTTTTTGATTTTGGCCAAACAGTCTGAGACCAAAGATACTAATGTAGTAAACAATAACTGTAATTCACAAATGTTCGCCAAACTATGCAGACAACGCCAAATTCAATGTGTATAAATCACCTTAAACGTACATAAGTCACCTTAAATCTCTGCCTAATTTTTTTTTTCTCGATCCACTGTATATATGCGGACACACTGTATATATTCCATGCACCTTTTCCACCTTTTGGCACCTTCTTTTGACTATTGAGCCGATTTGACAATTTACTTTCTCCACTGTAAGATCAATAAAGTCTATCTTATCTTATCTTAAACTAGATTCAATCTTTTTAAGTTTTTATTTGGCCTAAATGTCCTGTCAGGTGTTTTTTTCTTTGTTTTTACCAATTTGCTCCTTCATAGCTTCATTGCTACAGGTTAGCATTTTGCTTTTTCCTACCTCCATATAATACTTGAAACAAAATCATTTTTTATGGCCACATACTTGAATTATCATGTGGCAATGTATCTTTCTTTGCACCTTGGCATTTTGATATATAATGGAGATTTAAGATTTATGACAATTGCAAACAAATTTAACTGTAAGTGACTTCTTTGTGATATATATTATTCTTTTATTTAGTGCTATAAAACGTAAATTTCCTCACAGCACACATGGGCTTCAAATTAAATGGTGAATTTATCATCATTTACAAAATTTCAATATAACCTGATCTATTCCAGACACATCTTTATCATATGCAACCAGCACATGCAAACAGTTGTTTTTGGCTGTTCAATGCCAACACAAAAAGCTTCTCTAGATTCAACCTTATAAAATAAACTTAAGTGGTTATATGGAATCGTTCTTTGTATACTACTTACTATTTGGCATTTATGTTTTCCAAGAACCCCCCCCCCCCAAAAAAAAAAAAAAAAACTTTCTGGGAAATCAGTGCAATATTACAATAGTAAAAACTTTTATGAAATATTGCATATTTCCCTGCAGCTGACCTTTCTGGACTTTTTGGTTCTGTTCAAATTTTATTTTTGAGTTTTCAGTTACCCTTTAATTTATGTCATAGTTGTGTTTTGATTGTATTTGAGCACCTATGTATTTCTTTTTCACTCTCTGTTTCCCCCTTGTGCCAGTCTCCTTCCCCACTTGCTCCCTTCTAGGTCCTTCTATTCACACCTGCTCCCAATCAGCTAATTTCTCCATGCATTGTTCTGTTTAGTATAAATACTCCTATGCAATTAGTGTTGGCTAGATTATCTTCCTTATCTCATTCTTCCATTCCTTTGGTTTATTCCTTCCTAATGTCTCCTAGTTTTCGGTACTTGAGTTTATTGTTGATCAGTTCTGGCTTATCGCTTCTGTATTTTTACTTCTTCATTAAATTATACAATAAATCATCTGTGCCTCTTCAGCTCTGCATTTGGGTCTTCAACAAGTACCCACTAATTCTGACAGCAGAAAAATATTTCTGAGGAACGTCCTGGCTGACTGTCTGCCAGAGATGGCAAAAGTACTCACTTTCTGTACTTGGGTAAAAGTACAGATACTTGTGTTAAAAAAATACTCTGGTAAAAGTGGAAGTACTGATTAAACTTCTCTACTCAAGTAAAAGTAACAAAGTACAGGCTTGTAAATTTACTTAAAGTATAAAAGTAAAAGTAGAAACCACTTTTTTCATGCCGTTGCCTACATTTTAAATGGATGTCTGCCAATAGGACTAGATCTCCGTTGTGTTCATTTTCAATCATCTCGTCGTCCATGCTACTATGCTAACGCCACCGCCACCAAGATGCAATGATTTGCCGCGAATGAATACCGCCGAATCTGTCGATTCATCTTGTAGTGGTGCGTCAAATGCAACGTAGATTCCCATCCAATTAGATTGAATTTGGTATTGATGACGTGAAAAATAATAACGGTAACTCCATTGAAATGATTCAAAACTAAAGTAACGAGCCATTGTGTAAAAATGTAAGGAGTAGAAGTAAAAAGTCGCCATAAAAATAAGTAGTAAAGTAAAGTAAAAATATCAGAAAAATCTACTTGAGTAAAGTAACGAAGTATTTGTACTTCGTTACTTCCCATCTCTGCTGTCTGCACATGATAAAATACACCACAAATACATTTTTTTTATTTTTTATTTTATAATGTTTAGTTGCTGGTTATTTTAAGTAAAAAAAAAAACATCCCTTTTCGTGTTAAACTGGTCCCTAAATACTGATTTTGGTCTCCTTAAACTCCTTTGTACCTAAGCCGGCTGTATGCCAATGGTCATTTAAGGCATTGAACATGCTTTAACAATCTGGCTGACTGTGCAATAAAATTTCTCCAAATATTCTTCATCCATAGTGACATGTTGTGTAAAGTTCAGGGACTTTAGTCATCAGACTATCAGTGAAAGATGTTGAGGTGGAAAATTCCAGAGTGAAAAGTACCTGACTCAGGCTGAGAGTAAATGTCAAATGAGAAGCTTAATAGGAAAGTTCTTTACACATCTTTCAAAAGAAAGGTAGGGGAGACCACAACATTGCCAGGAGCTCCAACAAAATGTGCTAAAAGCCCAAGATTTGTGACAAACATGTGATAAGAACTCCAGAAACTGTTTATATTCCTTGTATTTTTATTACATTTTCTGCCTTGTCTGATTTAAAAAAACAATGGCCAATTTCTTGTACTTTTTTAGTAAGAACTTGACTCGTGTAATTATGAAATAAAACTCCTTATTTAAGACTGCTGACTTCTGAAAGATTTGCATATGCATTTTAGATCGTTGGTTAATATTTTAAAGGTTACACTTCAAGTAACAAATATCCTTGAGTAAAAACTCCAAGACATATGACTAGTCTATTCTTTGACCCTGAGCATGACATGGCAGGAAAAAAATAGTTTGTTCTTGCCAGGAGGGCAGGTGTGTGTGAAACTGATTTATATCACCACCATATATGTATTCAGTCATTAATTATCTTAATAAACAGGCTCATGCCTATGTCCCAGCAGCAGCATCAGTTTATGAGTTGTTTGATTCTTTTTATACGCCCCTCACAAGCTTTGGGGACCTTTACTACAGCAAGATCTATTACCACCTTTCATGTTGACGTTATAATAAATATGAGGATTATCTCACTTTACTGGACTGCAGAGGGAAGCAAAGCGATCTGTGCAGCAGCCTCTTAATTACATTTGGGACAGGGCTAGTCTGCTCCTTTGAACTTGCCCCACTCCCCTGTGACAGAAAAGGTCAGAGTTAGGTTTTAGTGCCAGGGGAAACGCCAAGACTGAAAACGACACCTGTCCTTTTCCTATTTTGATCGCGTCACACACTACGGGGGCTGCTGGCATTCGACGCGGGGTGTAAGCTTTCTAAGCACTGCTTTCTGGGCAAGTGGAAAAAGACAGGAATACATTTTCGAAAGAAACAGGGAGCTTGAAACCTTTACATGTCACAGTTCTGGTTCACATGTAGGTTCCCCTATGGCAGCGCGGCATTTCTAGGGAAAACCACGGATAAAGGGATTGCTTGTTTTAGACTCAAAGTGTGTTAGTAAGCAGATATGGCTCTGTTGTTCCTGCCTCTGTGTCTCTGTTGTGGGGATCGCTATATCTGAGAGCTAATATGTATATTCTACTTTTCACTTGAATATTTCCAGGGTTTCATAAAACTAACCAACACAGATAAGCACATAGTTGGGAAGTTGAAGGAAAATAGAATGCATTATGGTTTAGCAATCACCTGATTCTGATTAGTAAAATCCAAACCAAAGATCTATCTACAGCGTTCACCTCATTGGTAAACAGAGATCATGATTGTGTTTCTTAGAATAGAAACGGGCCTCAAAGGTCAGCAAGAAAACCTTAGTGAACAATAAACATGATGAAGACCAAGGAGCAGAGCAGATTGCTGTTCATAGATTATTTTCATCCATTCTGACAGAGTTTGAACTATTTAACTATGAAAACTTGGGCAAATGTGTTCAGACCTCTAAATGTATAAAGCTGGCAGAAGCATAATTTAAAATACATGCTGGTGTAATTCACTATCGGCTGAGGGAACAAAATATCCCTCAACTGGAGGATTATGCACTACTATATGTTGGTATATCATAAAATCGCAATGCATAATATTGAAAACATTGATTGTCATTAATTAAATGCAGAAAGAGTGATGGGTATGAGTACTTTTGCATTCCTAAAGAAATATTTTCTAATATTTTTTGACCCCATAAGCATCGATGATTAAAAAAATGTACCACTCTTTGGCTGATTTAAGTCTGACCAACAGCAAACTCTCAGTTTATCAATTTATAATTGGCAGAGTTGGTCAAATTCATCTTGCACTCCCTATATGCTTTAATATTACCAAAGCGTAAATATATAGAATATTCATAGTTTATTGCAAATGTCAACTGGATTAGGTTTCATTCAATAGTTTTAGTATTGCTAAAATGAAAAAGATTTCAAATTGTTTCAAATGTAAATTTCTGTTTACTTTATAAAAGTATTATAATATTCATATTCATTGATTGTTGAATTTGATCATAGCAAATTAAACTTGCCTTCACCCTAGATTTGAGCAAATCTGTATTTAATGTGATTTTCTCATAGAAGACCTTAGATCAAATTATTCTTTATGACTTCTAGTCCAAACAAGTCTGACAAGAAGTTTCTGCCTCACATAAAGCAGCTACCTGCAGACTCTGGGGGTCTTCAAGATGCTCCTTTTTTGTGCCATTTCAGTGCCAGGTTGGGCTGAATCATCTTCATAGGACAAAAGCAGGGTCACAGCATAATTCAGAGAGGAGTTATTGGCCCAGAAATCACCATCAGAAGTTTCATAGCGCACCACAAACTGAATCCGAGAGCCGTGCGTGGTGTAAGGAGGCGCAAAGGAGAGCTTGAAGGAGAACCGATCAGTGTCTCCATCGTTTGATCCAAGCACATACTCTGCAGGGTGGTCAAAGTAGGAGGCCCAACTGTCCATGGTGGATCTGATGTACACCGCTTTGTGGAAGGAGATGTTCAGAACTCTGATCACTCCACTGAACGCTAGCGGCTCATCCTCCACCGGAGAGATCTGCTCCACCGCCACTTTGTTGGAGCGCACAATCCGCAGCAGCTCGCCGCTGTCTGGAGCGCTAAACTCCGGGTGGATCCTGTAGGTCGGCTGCCGCTCCGCTTTGCGGTATTTCGCCTCCTCCTCCTCCCACTTTGCGCTGTCCTCCTCGTCCGAGTCGAAGGCTAAGAACTCGCGCACATACACCAGATCTCCACCTGTTGTATCGGCGAACGACACCCTCTTCCCCGCGGAGAGCGCGCGGTGGATCCGCATGTACTCGGCTGTCTCGTCGAAGATGGACGCGCCTCGCTTCCTGGGCACCGGGGAACACCTGGGGATGAGGCGGACACGCTCGCTGTCATCATCCTCATCATCATCCTCGTCCTCTTCGTCATCGTTTTCCTCATCGCAGTCCGAGCGTGAGCGACCCTCTGCCTCCCCGGTTGACTTGCTGCTTTTAATCGTTTTAAAGAGGCCCTCCTGGCTTGGGATGGTTAAAAAAGACATATTTACAGATGTGTGCAAGAGTGCATATGGCGTCCTCAGAATAAGTACTTGTAAATACTCATGGTCGGCGGAGCAGTGCTGTGTTTGGATCCAGCGGTGTCCCTGTGTTACTACGGAGAAGCTGCTCAGCGCTGTCAATATGAGGCAACAGCGACATGGAAAAAGGAGCTTTCCCTGCCAGCGCCTGTGACAGACTATCCCCTGGTTAAGATGACTTTATGCCGCGCTGCTTGGCAGCTCTTCTGAAATCAGTGGCCTCTAATATTAGTGCTGGTCCTTTTGGCGTGACCTAAATATGTGTGTGTGAGTTTGTTAACCAGTATTCCCCCCCACCCGCTTCTGCTCGATCAGGGCTGGCTTATCGCCCCCTGCTGGAGACAGTGCGAACACAAACAACTGCAGTTACCCAGTAAAACAAATGTGTGTGTGTGCGTATATATATATATATATAAGAGATGTGGGAGCACTTTGAGAGGGCCAGTGACACATTGGTGGAAAATGAGGGAATTAGGTGACTTTTTACATGCCTTAGGGGTCCCCGGTGATGCTATTTCATTAATGGAAGAGCAGAAGGTGATTAAAACAAGAGAGCTAGTTTAGTCTCTAAAACAGACATGGCTACGGCTTGATGCTAACATGTTTGTTAGCTGTCAGTCTCTAAAACAGACATGGCTACGGCTTGATGCTAACATGTTTGTTAGCTGTCAGAATTCTGTGAGAATTCTGAGATTAAAGTCAGAATTCTGACTTTTTTCCCATAATAAACTGAAATGAAATTTTACAATCGGTTGCCTTTTTTTTATTTTTTCAGTGGCCCTAATCCTCTTCCATAATATATATGCTTGCCTCAAACTATCTTAAAACTTACTTTAATTGAACAACAGTAACAGAAAAGAGAACTTTTAACTTAATACTCCGAGCTCTGTGAGTTAGAAGAAGTTAAGCCCTAAAGACACACCCCTTCCTCATTTAATGCGGCAGAAATGCATACAGACATATAAATACGACAGGCAGAAATAAATAGTGTTGAAGAAATAAATAGGGTAAAAAAATACAAAGAAAGAATATTACAGACAAAAATATTATCACATGCATATGAATAAATACTTAAAAAATAAGTAATAAATGACTATTATAATGGACAATAAATAAATAAGGTAATTATAACAAAGGCGAATAAATAAAGAAGCTTATTAAAAGAGATATATACATTTATGTTTCACTGTATAATTTAATTTCTACCTACATTTATTTGTTTATTGTATTTTGGGGGGCAATTAATTGTATCCTTATTTATTTATTGAGCATATATTTATTTCTGTATTTATTTTAACTATGGCAGGATTCGTCCTCCATACTCAACTAGTTATTATCACACGTTATTACTGTGTTAGATGCAATTTGATTTGTCCGACAGATTCGCCTTTCTGCACAGAACAATAAAGTAGCTAAGCATTAAAATAAAATATGTGATGATTTGGATTTTGTATGTGGGGAAAAATTTTGATATGTTTCTCTTGCAGTGCTTTGAGATTAACCTGAAGATAAAAGAAAAATGAAATTGATTTAATTATATAGTGTGACGTCATCTTATCAGTCCAGCTATTTAATACAAAAATAACAATCTGACCTAAATTCTGTCACAATTTTATTGTGTAATAAGGCTCTAAACTGATTTTCAGTATTTGGACGCTGTGTCCTTTTTGCGCAGTTAACTCCACCACAGCACGCCATGTAAACACACCCTTGCAGATGATTGGCTGAGGTTTTTTAGCGCGGCGTGGCGCAGCCAATCAGCGGATTGTTTTTCTTTGGCGTCGCTTCACGGATAGCAAGCTAACGGATAAACCGATATACAAATTTACCCAGAGAACGCGCTTATTGTTTGAAGGCTGCTTTACGTTTGTGGGTTTGAATGATTAGATCAAGTATTTGTTCCGGGTAATTTAGTAGTGGAAATGCGGTGCTGTCGTTCGGTAAGGAAGCATAACTGGCTAACATAAGCTAACTAAGTTAGCTTTAGCTTTGCATATTAACGTTCCGCGCGAGGCCGCGGAGAGTTACGAGAGTTGTTCCTGATCTGTTGTTGCCTAGAATGTAGTTTAAACGCTCCCGCATACCTTCTAACGTTGCGCTTATTGCAGAAGCTGCGGCATAAATTGTGCAAACAACTGCAGTCAGTTTGAAGAGCCCGTGGGCCTCTTAGCCACTTAGCTCTTTCGCTATCTTGCTAACATGAGTGAAGTGACGGACTGCAAACAGCCCGAGGATCGGAGACCGAGGAAGCGGACCTCATCAACAGGCAAGGATGAAGATAGTGCGATTCCTCAAAAGTCTGTTAAAGTAAGTGATGACATAAATGAAACTGGACAAACATTAAAAAGTTGCAAAAACAGTGAAGTTGAACGTCTAGAAGAGGCCCAGAGAGAGTCAACAGACAGTACTTCTGAAGGAACTGCTTTGCAGCCCGATCCAGCTCCAGACCGTACAGATGTCAACAGCTCCAGCCCTGAAAAACCGCAGTCCTCAGAGCCCTCTGCAGCCACTGATCCTAAGGGAGAACCACAGAAAGCGACTGAAGCACAGAAGCATCCCTCAACTCCTGTAGAGCAGTCTGACTCTGCAGCCATAGCAGCAGCTGAAGCACTGGCCAGCCTCACTGGAGGAGATGGAGAAGAGAGTCAAGACGCTCCATGTTCATCTGCTAAAATCAAACAAGTGAAGCATGGTAGTAAAAACAAACAGCGAACAGGTCAGCAGCCTTCAAAGGTGGCCTCAAAAACACAGGCAGCAGCAGACAGCTCCACATCAGCACGCAGTACCGAGAAAAACGATGCTCCTGAAGCGGATGAAGGGGATGAGTCCATATCAGGATCATCTTCCACACCAAGCTCCTCTTTCCCATCCGACAACGATGACAATGATGATGGGGAGTGTGCAATTGTGTCGGTCAAAATGGCCCCTGAGATGAGACAGTCTGTTGCTCTGCTGGCACAAGTGCAGATGAGACTTGAAGCCCTAGAAAAGAAAAGCGCCAGGCTCCATCAACGGTTGGAGCTGAAGATTAATCGCCAGAGACGCCCGCATCTTGATCAGAGAAGCTCCATCACAAAAGCCATCCCTGGGTTTTGGGTGACAGCTGTATCCTTAAAAGAACAACAAAGTTGAATTGGTGGACTTTATTTTTATTATTGTTATGATCTTAACATTAACACTCCAGCTTTTGAACCATCCCCATCTCTCGGCTCATATAGATGAGACTGATGAAGATGCTCTTAGCTACATGACCGATCTTGAGGTAGGTTCCATTTTTTTTTTCTTTTTTTAGCATAAATGCAAAACAGTCAGATTTAAGCTTTCTCTGGTGTTTTCCCCCAGGTTGAATCTTTCAAAAATACCAAACTTGGCTACAGGATTCGCTTCCACTTTCGAAGGAACCCATATTTCCAGAATAACATCATTATGAAGGAATTGCACCTTGGCATGGGAGGTAGTTGCATTTCTATTGTAAACTGAACTATAATGTAATCTTTTTGACGAACATAACTTATTTTTGTTATGATTGAAAATAAATTAGGATGACCTCTTCTTTTTCCTGTATCTGACTATTCCACCGGTTTGTTGAATTTGACGAATCCTTAAAACCTGTGTATGCTGTGTGCTGATGCTTTTAGGATCGCCCATGTCATTCTCCAACCCCATTCTTTGGCATCGTGGACACAACCTGACTGCCAACAGCGAGCCCAGGAAGTCGTGTCGTGGTGTTTACGAGACGTTTTTCAGCTGGTTCAGTGACCACAGCAACCCAGCACAGGATGATGTAGCACAGGTAAAGATCACTAGCATGCACAAACCTGATGCATCCAAAATAGTTGACTGTCTGTAGCCAGATGCTGCTTCTAACTTTGAGTGTAATTTTTGTCACTTTTATCAACCCGGGTATCATTATCCATTGTAGTTATTATTGGACCATTGATGAACCAATAACCATGCGGTAGACACTCATAACTAAGAGGAATATACAAGGCTCAGTTAACTTAACAACCATATTTTTGGAGTCCCAAACCAAACAAGAGGCCCTTCTCTTTGAGTGGTGGTATTGAATATGATCAAGTTAATTGGATATCTCCTTTAAACTACAGTAACAGCGGGTAGGCTGCCATAAAGCAATCAACAATTAATGTTTATTCCTGATAATGATAGAGCGAAACATGAAGTTGTGGTAAAATAAAAAGTCCTTTGGTAGATGTGATAGATTCATGTATTATTAAAATATTTATACACTGGTAAATATAGTAACTTGTCATCATCATCATCTGTAAAACCAGTTCTTTAATACACGTGTTTAAAAGCCCCTTGGCTTAACAGTTACTGAAATTGGATAAAGATTTTTCAATTTGAAGAACGTAAAAATGAGAAAAAAGTCATTTTTTTCATCTTTACAATAAAATACAAATAAGCTGAACATATGTTAAGTTTGGTCATGTTCAAATTCAGTTGAGCCCACTTGTATCTGACTAATTTATATGGTTCTAGTTCATAGGTATTACCATCTATGTTTGTTTGTTTGTTTGTTTTACTTCTATGATGATACTTTTATTTAGTGGCAGCCCTCTCGGTTGTAGATGCAAGCTAATATTTGGGCATGTACATTAAACATTTATACTGTTTTTGCTGTTATGTGGATTTAAATGCAGTGATGATGCATTAAATTGTCTTCAAGAATAAATGCTTTTTGGTCAATTCTTTCCAAGTGCAATTAGATGGAGATTGGGGACTTGTCTGCTCATAACTGAAACATGCTTGGTCCATCTATAGTGCCTTCATAGTATATCATCCACCTCAGCCTGCTTGCTGTATTAACAGGATGTTTTGTGCTGCTGTTTAGATACTTAAGGACGACCTCTACAGAGATCCACTGAGATACTACCTCACTCCTCTCTGGGAACCGAGGGAGAACGGCAGGTAAAACAGACTGGCCCTTTGGCTTCAATAAACTCCTTATTAAAATTCAAGATGTCATTGTCTTTAAATAATTGTAGCAAGATATTGCTTCATTCTTATGATTTGCTGTATCAAGTAACAACTGCTTACATGGCGTCTTCTTTCTCTAGTAATGCGAATGAGGCCAGAGCAGCTGGAAACGGGAATGGAGATGATTGTGTTGTTATTTCTGACTCTGATGATGAGCCGGGTGAAGATGGTGGTGACACTGAACAAGGCCACAGCAGGGAGGAGGAGGAAGATGAAGAAGAAGGTGCAGGAGAAGAAGAAGAGGAGGAGGAGGAAGACGATGATGGCGGCAGGCAAAGGAGTCCAGGTTAGTGCAAAATACAGCTGTTAGAAACTAGAACCATTGAATTACTGGTTATTTCCTTTTTTCCCCTTTCCTTTATGATGCTGTTAGCTAGCTTTTTGCTTAAATTCGTATTTAAACTGTGAAACTGTGTTTATTATATTGTGTTATAATTGGAATAATTTACACAACAATTGAATCATTTAATAATTTAACCTGACCTTTTCATAATTTTGTGATATTGAAACAAAATGTCTGTTCCATTGGGATTTATTTGGATTAATCACAATTAATTAATTAATTGTGATTAATCGATGTTGAAATAATTATGAACTAATTTAGAAATGTATTAATCGTTAACTGGAGTATTGAGACTTTAAAATATGCTTTTAGCTGACAAAGCAACCCACTTAGAGTTCTAGTTATATAAAAATTGTAACAAAAATATATGAACATTTCGCAATTAAGAAAAAATAAATGTTTTTGCCTCTCATTATGCTCTATCCAGAATTCCTCAAGTGGAAAAGTTTTATTCTCACCTGGTTTAATTTAGTTAAAAATCTTCTTTAAGGAACCTTTGGCTATCCGATTGATAATCGAAAAAATAATCGACAGATTAATCAATTTGCAAAATAATCGTTAGTTGCAGCTCTAGATTTAATGTAATTGACCAAAGAAACAAATGGCTTTGAAATGGAAGGCAGGGAAGGTTTTAAAGTTTATTTACAAATAAGAATCTATAAAGTTGATCAGACATTGTCTCTCCTTTAATCTACTACCCAAAAATGCACCTACAGCCACCCATTTCTTTCAAATCAATCAAAGGTCTATTTGTTAGTAATTTTGTCTCTGAATAAACAAGCTGCTCCATGAAACATCAGAGTTTTGTAGGAGAACCCTAACAAACGAAGAACATCACGAAAAACGAAGTAGCCAGGCTAGAGTTGCTAGCGGTGTAGTTATAGTGAAGCACCAGAGTTGTGATTAACACAATATATTGAAGTAGAAAAATGATGCCGCTTCTGCGCACCTATCAAAAGGCCTGGCATAGATGGCACCCATCAGGAGAGCACCCAAAGATTTTATTTTCTGGTTAATTCTGTATTGATTAGTTTATGATGAAAAACCATATAGTTTCAGATTATCGTTTTTTAACATTGCATCTGTTCGACACAGACAATAAGATAAACCTTTACTTGGTCTTTATTAGTTGGAATTTTGCTTAAATGTGTTCTGGACTTGCTTTATGTTTTGGCGTTTGGCTATTGCAAACTTTGCAAAGTTTTCTATTATTTAAACTTTTCCTCTGTATGTTTTTGTCAGTCAGCCAGAAAGGACTGTGCAACCATTTTATAACTAAATATAACGTTGTTGGATCAGAATGACCCACAGTTATCAGATCAAGCAACATGAAAAAATGCGATAACTAAACTGTAAAAAGGAACTTAAAAACTTTTTAGAGTTTATGCTTTTTCTTTAATTAGTTTTACCTGTGTACAGAATATGCCCACATAGCAACAGTTTTTCTTGTCAATATTTGAATGCTTAACACATCCTTGCATCCTCATATAAGGACAGTCCAATCTCCTGACCAATCGGCCTCATTAGAAACCTTCAGTTGTAGGGACTGGTGGCCTAGTGGTCGAAGAGCAAAGCATTTATATGGAGAAATCGCAAGATCAGCTGTTCAAACCTCAGAATGTCACCCTGACCTTTAATCCTACATTGCTCCCTTAGGTGCTGCAAGTTGCTGAGTGCTCACTGAAGGGATGGGTTAGATGCACAGGATAAATTTCATTATGCACATTTTCAGTGAAGGTGAATAGTCTATACCAGCACTATGTAATAGTGCCTTGAGAACATTAAACTTATTTCTGTGAAGACAAGATGCCAGGGATCCAAGTAAAAAGTGTGCTTGTGTGCATAGCTGCATCTTTAGCTATACAACACCAGCATATTTTACTTATTTTTACTCTAGCAAAGTAGGAGTTAAACAAAGATGAAGTCCACATTTGAGGACCTATGGGACATGGGGACTATATATTCATTATCCTACAGTTGGACACACCTGGAGCATTTTTCAGAACAGTTTCTAAGATTAAAACTTTCTTGCGACTGGTAGATTTGTTTAACAAATTAATAATCTGCAAGATACCTGGCTACAGGTATGTCCAAAACAGAGTGACTGCTCATGGCAAATGTAAACAACTCCGAGTTTGAAGATTTGTCAGATGAGTAAGAGACTGATCATTTGGAGGAGGAATCCTGATTTCTATCTCTTGCCTGTGGATCAAAAACAACCCGATGATTATTTTCTACCAAGTACACCTGCAGATGATTGGTATCATTATTCCCAACCTGATGCAGCAGAAGCTAAACTCTACAGCAGTGAAGGTGGTGACAGCGAGAATAGGAGTAAGCCACAACAGTCACAAGTAGGAAAAAAAAGGAATCGTGGTGAGCGAGACCCCAAACTTTTTTTGCACATTACACATTAGATATATTATGTTTTTATCATTAGAATTGGATGAGGAAGGAATTGGAGAGCCCAGGAAGGGACCCCTAAAGACTGGACGTGGGAATTGAAAGAAGTCTGCTCATTTCACCCCTAAATAAATCCAGTTTCAAGGTGAAGACGATGTCCTGAAACATGAGCTTGCAGTTTGGCTGTGGCAGGATTATATGGTGCAGTATTTCAACCTAGAGCTGATGAAGCTGCTTGTTGCACAAATGCTGTGTCATTTGCTGAGAGTGGGAGATCTCTTGACACTTCTGTTGATGAGATTTCTCACTTTTCTGGGGCTGCAATCTTGATTTCTAACCTGCGTTACCCAGAAACATCCTGCAAATTCCTGCCATTGGTGATGTAATGTTACATGATGGATTCTTGAAACTCAGGAGCAACCTGAAAGTGGACTTTGATAATGATGTTCCCCAAGCCGAGAGGAAAACAATCACGTTTTGGAAAGCGAGACCTTTCATTACTCACATAGTCATTGACTGCCATCTTCAAACTCCACCAGAATGTGTGTCGATAGATGAGCAGACAATCCTGTTTACTGTAGCCTGCCAGTTACGGCAGTATCTGCCATTAAAGCCCAATACAATCGGCATAAAGAACTTTGTTTTGGCATCGATGCATGGAATTCTGCTGCACTTTAAAGTCTATCAAGGTGCAAAGATGCTAACCTCTCAAGTTTTGGACTCTGAGGGACTGACCTTATGAGCCGTGGTTCTTAAACGTCTGTATAAAACTGTACCTGCTGGTACTTGAGTGCTTTAAGAGCAGTTCTTCATAAGCATACCAGCTATCTATCGTACGCTAAAGAAGAAGGTGAACCTGACTGATCCAGGTATGAAGAAGTGTGTCTCTGAGGCAACCAAGAAGCTGTCAAGTTTCCAAAGTGGACGTGCTTCAGCAACAGTTGCAAAGGCAGATGGGGGAACTTTGTGTCATCTGGTATGATAATAAGCTGATTGTTATCCTCCCTGTTGCTCAAGCTGAACAGCATAAAGACACCTGCCAGCAATGGTCAAAAAAATAATAAAGAAATGAGAGCTTTGGAAGGTCAGGTGGAATGCAGGAGTACAGCCCTTGGATGAGTGGGGTTGACGTTTCAGACAGAATGATATGCTACTGCCGAACCAGTGTGCGAACTAAGAAGTGGACAATTCACTTCCTGAAGTACTTCACTGATCTTGCTTTTGCCAAGACAACCAGGAAAACGGTTTCCCCAGAAAGGCTATCAATACATTTCTTGAGTTTCGCATGGTAGTGGCTCAGGTATTCCTCAACAAACCGAACGTTCTGAACAAAGATACACACAGCCTCCGCAGGCGATGAAAGGGTCACAGGTCACCTCCATCCCACATCTCTCTGTCTGGACATGTTCTCCTGCTCATCTCCCAGAGATGGCCAACCTGAAGAACTCAATGTGTTGCAGAGGGCAGGACTGCACGGGGAAGTCCTGTGTGCAGTCCACTAAATGCAAAGTGTTTCTCTGCTTGCAGAGTGAACGCAACCGCTTTGCAGCATTTCCCAAAGGCCAGTATAATTGTTTACTAAGGTCAGACATTTTTCTGTTTCTTTTCTTGAACTAAGACGTTTGAAAATCCTTGTTTACAGCCTAAGGGAGACGGCTATCTGCACTTAAACACTTTCTCAGAGGTCAGTAGGGTATTCCAGATTATGTCCTGATGTTGGCAGTCTGAAATAAATGTTTTTTTCAAATCAACATCTCTTTATTGTTTCTTTCAAATTTCCTCATACAAGGACATTAGAAATGTATTGTATCACGACGGGGTCCAGTCATTAAACTGGATAGGTACTATTAATCCAATGTACCTTAGAGAAAGGCTAAATACACACCAAATTTGGGTTTCGGGAGGGTAACAATATATTAATACATAAAAGCCATTTGCATCATGTTTTTAGTGTGCAAATATGTCTCAACGAAAGCATTTGTGATGCTAAAACACTTCACACTACAGTTTGCATTCTCTTTTTCATCTGATGGAATTGATTAAATAATGTTAGTCCAATGCTACAGCTGATGGGCCATATTGACCAAACTATTTTACAGCCAATCTTTTTATTAATGTTAGCTTTTTGTGTTCCTCTCTTAAAATATTGTGATTGTTCCTTTGGAGGATTTTGTCGTTTAACTGAGGACATTTTGTGGGACGATAACTACTGATTTATTGCAGAAAAGGCATCATAGCTCCACTTAACAATTCCTACAGGGGAAAACATCGAAAATGGATGAGAATGTAGCGTCATTTACAAACCATCTGTATGCACAAAATAAAAACAATCCTGCAGCACAAGATGATTCAATTGTAAAAATGTAGCGGCTGAAGGTGGCTAAGTGACAGGGAGCTGAATTATGACCATAAAAAAAAGAGATTAGAAAAGTATTAAAGTATAACTTAGCCTATGTGAAAACATTATCCCGCCCCAGACAATTTAAAACTAAAATAGATCAGTGCCGAGATGTCCTGAGGGAAGGTCTAAATGTGAGAAACAGGAAAATTTAAAGTTATACCAGTTGAAGTTGCCTTCCTCATTTTTTTTCCTAATGTGCATTCTGTGACTATGAGGATACATTTGTTTTAGTTTCATTATTCCTGTATAAACCATAAACGCTTCAATTAATGAACAACATTGGCTTTGATTCCCGTTGAATTAAAAGCATTAATTTAAGTGTATTCAGGTGAGTTTTAATGCCTTGTAGTCTGTTATAGTCGATTGGAAAAGTTTGTGTCAGCCCTCTAATTTCACACATCATTACTTTTATATATCCTGAGTTGTGCTTAAAACATTGCACAAGGTTTTTTTTGTGCAAATGCAAATTTTAAGTGTGGAGTAACTGGTTAGAGGTCACATGACGATGAATGAAGCTTAATAGAGGGAAGGTCTGGACCAATCCTTTGAAGGTTGAAAAGACTTGATAAGTGGGTGGACTTTAGCATACAGACAGAGCTACTGTTAAATGCAACAATATTCATGATTTAAGGTATTGTGGAGAATTTTTCTTGAATTTTTGAAAAGACCTACCACCTCCACTAAAAAAAAAGGAACATGCACAACCCTGTACCTGCTTCCGAGAGAGACCGCCTATTAGACACGTGCGAGAGCATGCACGAGAGCCCATTTCTCCTCGTGCACGGTCTGTTTAAAAGTTGCTGTTTGCTACGCTAATGCAAACTTACTCTCCAAAACAAGATTTGAAATTTTTCCACTATGTCAGACTCAACACCAGTAAGTGAAAATGGGAATGAACACATAGGACGACCTTATGTAAACATATCACTAGAATGATTGACAATTAGGAGGACCACTTATTTTGATTTCTTTTTCCAAAAAGAAAATCCTCCACTATACCTTTAAGATTTTAATTCAAACAAAAGAAAACTCTTGAACAAAAGCTAAATCCAAATATTTCCCATCTGTGGTAAGTCTTTAATATTAGATTTGCAGATGCTCTCCAGCTAAATGTTTTTTAAAATGTTTGAAGCTACTTTTAACTCAAAGCTTTCACTGCAACAATACGGGTTATATAAAGGTTTAGCCCTGGGTGTTAAATTGTGTATCAATTTTGAATGATAATTTAGCACCACTTTGTTTGACATGTCACCTAAAATGACGCTGAAATGTTTTTAATCGGGTGTTTGTAATGTGACAAAATGTGAAAAGGTTCTTCTAATGTACTGAATGGACAACACAATGTGTCTCCCTCAGATGAGAGCCAGGAGGACGAAGAAGAGGAGGGTAGTGGTGAAATAGTGATTGATGGTAAGACAACAATTATTCAACATTATCTTTTTTTAAAGTTAAACTAGGACAGGATACAACAGCATTTACTTTTGTCTTTTTCTGCTTTTTTTTCATCTAATCCACATCTGTGTGTGTTCAGGACTTGAGCAACAATCTCTTGGGATTAAAGCAGTGTTATTTTTGTCCTGCAGGCTCTGATGACAGTGATCAGGAGGAAGAGGAGGAGGCCTAAGAAAGTGAAGATAAATAGATGCACATCAAAAATGAATTCAGACCAATTGCTGGTGTCGTTTAGGTCGTCTTTGTGCCTCCAAAATAGCTCTGGGTCATCAGGAAGTGGCCACAGGATCTCTGGAAAGGTCCTGTTGACCATGATTTAAAAATCCATCGAACCGACTTCGGCTCTCACTGGTTTTATTTCAAGCCGGAATGGGGACCAGAGACTGGGAATCTAAAGAGTAGACGCAGTACGAGCATTGAATCGTTCTTCCTGGTGTCAGTTTTTTTGTGCACAAAAATATCAGTCTTTGCTTTTGTTTACCTAAACTAAACGGAAGCTTTTAAATCAGGGTAAACTGTAACTGTAAAGCCAAGGCAACATGTCCGCCCCCTCCTTTTTTTAGCCAATCATGTACCGAACAACATGCTCACTCTTTTTACCTGAATATATTTTTGGGTTTAATATTTCCCAAAGGTTCATAAAGAGTCTCTTTGTGTTTGGTGAAAACCTGTTTATACAATATAATCTAACATGAAGTTAGATTAAACAGCTTCTTTATGTAATCCCGAAATCCTCAGAGGCATTAATTAATCTTGCAAAAGCTGTTTGTTTTTCTTAACTGACGCGTGACAAAGTGGAAAAAATGTCATGAGTTCAATTTCATATCATGATCGTACATTTCAGATGCACTGAGTATGGAACCAAAATGTCTTCTCAGGGATGATCACGGTGGTCGATTTGTTGAAATAACTTGGCTAATTTTAAAACATTTACTCTCAGTTTTGGTTGCATATGAAGAAATGTGGACTCTACTGTAGTGTGTATATAGGGTCTATAAATATTTTAATAGACTGCCTTTGTGTTTTTCTTTTCTGTTGCACCTGTCCTGTTATGTTACATCCAAACCTCCAAGTTGCATTAAGTATATAATGTTCGATAATCCCGACCTAATCCAAGCTACCTTTTTGTGGATTCCCAGATTTCTGTAACAATACATAGGATTTTTTGAGTTTTCTTTAGATTGATTCAATTTGAATTATCTGACGTAAACATCCCAAGTTTGTGTCTTTGAAAATTACATTTTTCTAAAAGGAGAAAAAAAAAAATGGTGTTTATGTTTTTTTGTTTTTTGTTTTTTTACATATTGGCGTTATGGCATGCCTGTTAGCACAAATTGTAAAAAAAACAAAACAAAAAAAAAAAGGATATTGATAGCACTTAAACTGCTGTGTAGAGGATTATTGCTGTGTATTTGTTGCATAAACTGCATATTCACAGCAATTTGTAATCGGGTGCACTGTAAAGGAAAAAAAAATAGCATTTGTATTCGCTTTTCTTAGCAATGAACTTGTAAATAATACTTCATCCATATTTTTTTTTTTAATAAGATGTTATGATTTACTTCGTGAATAGATTTTCTTAAGCAATCTGGATTTTTGTTTTTGGTTGTTTTCTCAGAGATGTAACGACAAATTTATAGGTGTTGCTGTGATTTTATTTTATATTTTAAGAAATGTGTAGTTTATGATTTGTACTTGTTTTTCTTTGGTCACCTTGTTTGCTTTATTGATAAATGTCTACCTTTTGACTAAGACCTAATAAATAGAAAGTTGTTTGACTTCTCTGTGCGTTTTACATTTGACTTATCTTAACACTTTTAATGGGCATTATTTTTATATTACACCAGCAGAACATAGAGTAGCCCACAATTCTGGTGTTTGGACTGATGGCCAACAGTAATGTATTGTTGCATAACTTTGAAGCGGAAGAAATTATACTTTGCAGAATCGTCTTTGCACATTCAGAAATTGTTTTGTGTTTTTTCTTTGCAAAATTTCTCCAGCTCAGTCAGTCTGGATGGAATCACACCTGTTTAATGGTAACACGTTTTCAGCTGAATTTTCATCTCAACCTCATTATGGTATCTCTGACTGTATGTTTTGGGTTTATTGTCGTGCTGAAGAAATGACCCTCAAGTCCAGGAGTGTTAAACTGGTTCCAGAAAGGGCCGTGTGGCTGCAGGTTTTCTTTCCAACCAAGCAATAGCACACCAGACTCCAGTCATCTAATCAAGGAAGTCCAATCTGAACATGATGACTTGATATTAATGGAGTCTGGTCTGCTATTGTTTGGTCGGAAAGAAAAACCTGCAGCTACACGGCCCTTTCTGGAACCAGTTTGACACCCCTGCTCAAGTCTTATGTGGCTTCTAACAGGTTTCCTTAAGAGATTAACCCCATAATGAAAATGATCCATCTTCTCAGTAACTTCTGCTTAAAAAAATGTGTCTCCACCATGGCCCACTGTGGAGATGGAGTCTTCTTAGTGGTACTACATCTTAGTTTGAATGCAGAACAAAGACTGATCTTATGAGAGGGGTACCCTTTTCCACCTGTTTGCCATACAGGTAGAAATACATGGTTTGTGGCAAATTGCAAACATGACTTCTTTTAATAATGGCTTTCTTTTGTTAATGTCTTTATTTGTTGACAACGTATTTATACTAAATCACAGGCTTCCATTGGTATTTGGTTAATTTATAGATGTCAAACAAGGCTAGTTGTGTTTGCAGGCCACACTTTTCAGATTTCAGTTTGTAAAAACAAAACAAAAACTTGAATTATTTTCCCTTTACTTCACAAGTTATTCACTATTTATGCTGGTCTATCACATAACTAATCTAATAAAATGCATCCATATTATTGTGAGAAAATCCACAGGAAATGAAAGTTCCGTCAGGCTGAACTCATTAGATTTTACATACAGCAAGCACAAGGTGGCAGTGTTGAGTTTATCTTCAAATCAATTGATAGACATATTACAAGGTTCTTTAATGAGTATTTATTGAGGTTATAAAGTAGTGTGTGAATAGGAGGAGCTGACTGTAATTCAAAGGGACTAACACTGATATACAGATAGGCCTAAAAAGAAAACATGCAATGATTTGGCTGCAGCTCATACAATTTTTAGGAAAAAAAGAACAATCCTGCAGCTGCTCCTTAATATTCCCCTCCTTTGATATGACAGCGATTGTGTGATCCAGCTGTCAGCTTGAATGCAATGCTGCAAGTAGCCCCAGGAAAGACATTTTTGGACAGGCCCTGACAAAGGAGCAGCAGCTCTGTTGCAACAGTACACTTAAACCCTTGAATCCACTTTTAATGCACAGCTATAAATATTACCCTAGCAAAAACCCGTCCTGGTGTGGGCCCAGCAGCACCCAGAGTATGCAATCTGGGATAGGCGTATACTATTAATACTGATGATGAAACTCATGTTCACCCACCATGAAGGGAGCCCATTTTAAACAGTGTTTATCTGTTCTTACAAGCAGTTTAATCCAGCTCACCTAAGATCACAATATCTTTAAATTAATCATGGGTCTGGTTCCTGCAGTATTGATTGTGACAAACAATGAACAGATTGCTGGGGCAGCAACGCTATCTTCAGGTTGTTGTTTTTTTTTTTGCTGTTGGGGTTGTTTGTAAAGCTTTTTGTTATGAGAAGGGTGGCAAAATCCTGAATAGGTTCCTCTGTGTACACTACACTCCCCTGATCTAAGCTCCTGTTGGTATTGTACACAAATCTTCTTGTCATGTCGCTTCATGTTCTCAGTAGCTTTTCCAAGTCTCAGACCCTTTGAGTTGGAATGAAAAATGGAAGCGTAACACACAAAAGCTAATTCTTCGTCTGCAAGATTGATGATTAGGGGGGTATTCTCTCCTGGAAGGTCTGCAAGACAAAAAAAAAAGACTGCTGCTTCTCTTTGAGTCTCATCTATTGTAGATAATCTCAGAGGCCGAGTTGGGGCCCCTGAATACCAACAATCTCTGTGCGAGTGTGTGTAAGTTTGCATACATGCACATGCTTAAGTCTTCTTCATAGAAAGCCTTGCATTCTTTTATGTATGCATTAGTGTTCCCAAGAGGCTTTGCACAGTTTACAAATTGGCAGGTTTTCTATTACAGCTGGTCCACCTAAAAGTGTGATTCTCCGGATCAAGAAGCTGCACAGAGGAGAAAACCAGCCAAGAGTGAGAAAAGAGAAGGGAGCAGGAATGATTGAGGGAAACGGATGAGTGCATTGATAAGAGGAGCTGTTCGGGTCCTGACAGATACACACAGCAGATGGATGACTCTTATCGGGGAGATCACAGAGAGCACGCTCACGCCTAGGCCCAGTTACAGAGAGCCATGATCACACCCGACAGATGAATGGGCCTAACCCCCAGCAATCAGCGCACATTCTGTGGACCGGTGCACAATGACACACACACACATGCAACCCGGTTGACAGAATGAACAGATTGCAGCTCCTGCAATACCTTAGTGTCTTTGACATTGAAATTCACCTGGAGTCTGGTATCCGAAGGGTGTGTGTGATGAGAGCAAGGGTGCGAGCCCAGATAAGAGAATTCAATTTAGATTCAAGCAGTAGAGAAAGTGCATGTGTTTGGGGTTCTGTGTCAGGATGCACGGTGTGTCTAAATGCATGTTGACCGTCAAATCAAGAGACTCAATTTCCACCTTTACAGCAATATTCTATCTAAGGATTGATACTTTGTTTTAAAGATGGAGCTCAAGCCATGCATTCTAAAAATGCAAACATTTCTCAGGACTGCCATTGCACTGCAACCCTTAACCATTAACTGGCTGTTAGCATAGCATCCTGAGAGGGTGCTGACAGATTTACCTGTTAAGACACATTGCTTTTTACTCTCATTCATCCCTACTATCTTCTTCTCATGTACTGTAACTCTGCGCCGTCCAAGCACACACTCCCCCTTGTTATTTTGCAAGAGAACTTCTTCAACAGCTGTTTGTTCTCCCTGCTGAATTTTATTGCAGAGGGAGAGTGCCAGTCCTGTCTTCGAGGCAGATGGCGGCTGGCTGGCCCCTGCAGACACGTGGCGAGTTGGGCCGCTGCAGACGGTTTTCCATCTCTTGGAAGTTGCAGCCACTCTGTGTCCCCTGCACAATGTTCTGTGTGGAAAGCCGGCGCTCACTCCACTTGCAATTCAGTGCGAGGTGAACAGGCTGTGACTGGAATATGTGCCACGTATGCGCCCTTCATGTCAACAATGTTTTCCATAGTTACTCCTCTTTGATAGTCAGCGATGCGTGAAGTTCATGGATGGCAGGCACCACCTGTTCCTTTTTTTGCACGTTAATGTTTACATTTTTTCTTACCTGTAGGATCATGATTATTAGGCTGTGAAGCTGTAATCATAGGAAATGATCCTTTTTCTGCTATATATCTTTTGACACTTTAACACCATAAAACCAAGGTCAATACAAACCATTTTATTTGTTTTTGTTTTCAGATAAACCAACGGAAGAAGTTCATAACCAGACTTTCAGTATTTTTTATGTCTGAAAAAAACATAAATGAAATTGAAATTCACTTACCTTTACTGTAACAGCTCTAAATAAAATCTCTTATCCCATAATGTGGCGTTATAAGTTGTTCAGTTAATTTATTGTCACAATGATAACAATATAAATAAGGCTAGTCTATTATTGGCTCAGATATTTATTAAAGAACATTAGTAAATAAAAAAGGAAGGTATTACATAGATTAGGGATAGAGTTGAAGAGAATAAGGGCAGCATTATCAAAAGGGTAACCGAGTAACTTTGGAGGAGCTATAGAGATGGACGTTTAGACATCCAGCAGAAATAAATTAGTCTATAATGATAAAAAGGAGATAAGAAAGTCATTTAATAGATAAATAAATAACGCAACAATTCCTGTTTGCAGTTTAGGGAAAGTCATGGGAGTGGACACATGAAAAACTGCTCTGACGCCTGTACAAATCAACTTAGACAAAATATGCTGACTTTATGATTCTCGCCATAAAAGAGGTGGCAGTGTCATGCTGTGGGCTGCTGTTCCTCAGCAGGGACAGATGCTGGCCAGAGTTGATGTATGAGGACAATCGTGAAAGAAAACCTGTCAGAGGCTGCAAAAAAACTAAAACTGGTGTTGCACATCAGACTCTAGATATATATCCAGGTGAACTTTAGAGTAGCATATCAGTTTGTTTGCATGGCATGTTATAAAGATCAGACCTGCACTTAACACAGAATCTACTTCAAGATTTGAAAATGGATGTTCATACACATTCTCTGTATAAAGCTAAAAAGAATGTGCAAAAATATCAGTGACTAGATGTGGAAGGCTAGTTGAGACATAAACCAAACCAAATGAAGCCTAAATAGAACTGAAAGGTGGTTTTTCAAAGTAATGACAGGTCTTAGGACACATGCGTGCCACACCTTACATATATATTTTTTATTTTTGTTATTTGTGAAAAAAACATTAATCATTTCCAATCTACTTTAAAATAATGATTTACTTTCATCTCATTTGTCCCATAAATTCCCAATAAGATGTTTTTTTTTCTTTTGTGGTTACAACTTTACACTTTACAGAATGTGGAAAACTGCATGGCATAGAAATACTTTTGCAAGGTGTTGTGCATCATTTTCTCCAAGGGCCACATGTTTCCAGGCCAGGGCATGCCTCTGAGTTGAAGGCATGTTCAGACACTTTTCACTTCATCAATATACCACAGGAGACCTCAGCAGGAGGACAGATAATAGGTTGTTTTAACTCCGGGGTACAAATACTATGTCTCTGGAACAGTACTGATTGATGCTTCAGAGGAAAAACGATTTATCTGGAGATGTTGGTCGCTCTGCAGTTATTAATGTCTGTCTTAGATAGCCACAGAGATCTTCTAGACCATCTCTTTGTTGAGCAGAAATAGGGGGGCGCGGTTTCAAATTCATACTGTCACTCTAGATAGTATAAAATTCATCCATTCTCTGGAAATAAGAGGCTTCTTTTAAAACTATCAATACAATTACAACATTTGGGACAGCATCTACAACACTTTAAAAATGCATGTCTGCCAATTTTACATAGAGCATCATTTCCCTGGCCAAGAAGCTGTAGAATAAACTCAGGACATAAACAATTGTTGCTCTGTCAGATTTTCCCCAACTTGACAATCTCTACTGCTTATCCAGAGCTACTATAGGATGCCTCTCTAAAAAATACTCTCCTCACCTAATCCTGTCAGTTAAGGTGGATTTAGATTAAAATTAACTTAAAATCTTGCATGATTATTTTTCTCACATATATGCACTATATTTCATGTTTGTTAATCACAGTAAATCCCATAAAATACTGAGAAGTTTTTGTTGTAACGTGAAAAAAAATCTAACGTTTATAGAGGATAGATCAAGTTTTAATTTTTTTTCTGTTGTGAGGAAGCAACCTTTTCCACTGCCCCCTGGGTCAATGAAACAGCAGTGTGCGGATATGAGGTAGATAAGGATAGATGATGATGATGATGCACTGACAGAGTCTGATGACGTTAACGGGCGCCAATAAAATGCTGGGAGCTGGTCAGTGTTCTGCTGTCCGTGTCCAAAGTTTGGAGCACACGGAAACTTGAACTGGACACAGAGCGGTGACTCACTTCCTTTGCTGGAAACAGAGGGATGCCTCCTATAGGGCGGCAGACAAAGCCTCCCTCCTGGTCACACTTTGACACACAGCTGCTGGTGGATCAGCTTTGGCTCTCACCCAGGGTTTAAACATGGCCTCCGTGCCGTGTCAGTGTCAAAGTCATTTCAACTCATTAAAAGATAAGCAATAACCCAAAGCTTTGTGAACTCCGCCGGTGACGGCACTCCTCTGTGAACTTTATACACTCACACACCACATCTCCTCCTGCGTTTATTTAATTGGACTGTCTTTCAGGGGCACTGGCTCAGAATACACTCACCCTCTGCTTTTTTTGTCTTCAGTGCCCCATCATGCGTCACAGGCCTCCACAAAGATTTGAGGTGCTCAGAACCGGCTTCAGTTTCAAGCTTGAGGCGCTCTTAGCAGGATGGGTGTTCTTTACATCCAGCTGCCCCCCTCCCCCCTGTTTTGGTTGCTTTGTCACTGTTGTCATGAGCGCTTGTGCCAGCCAGAGAGGAATCCCGGGAATCTTTTTGGGCTGACCCAGCTCTCTTGTGGAGCTGAAAAGCAATGGTGACACAGTCCTAGTGGCAGGCCCCACTCCTCCAGCTTTAATAGTAAATTTCAGCTCCTGCTGATGTATCAAGAATAGCCTGTGACTCTCACAGTGCTTGAGAAAAAAAAAAAAAAAAAGTGAGACTGCCATCACAAAGTGCAGCTGAATTATTCAGCTCAGGTTCTGCTAGGAGGAAACTATTGGACTCCCAGAGTGGAGCAGTGTGTTAGACTTCACCACAGGGCCAGCCTCAGGTATAAACTGGGATTTCCATGGGGTATTTGGATAAAGTAGAATATTAACAGATCCAAATTCAAAACTACCGTTTGCTTGTTGCGTCAGAGAAGACTGTTGGTAACTGGATGGATATAGATAAGTAACTAATAGCCTTTTTATATGGTTGCTTGTAAACACAGCCAACTCCTTTCTCTGCATGGGAAATGTCTCAATGAACCCAACAAACAAAGAGCAGATGAATGGAAAGTAAAACACAAAAAAACACTCCTGTATGGGAACTCACAGCTTATTCAGAAAAAGGTAAAAGAAAACAAACTTACTATAGAATATATTTCATGCTGCTGATCAGTCTACACCCATTTTTTTTTTTTTTTTTTTTTTTTCATCAATTTGAATAAGGGAAATGAACTCGTGTTGT
>NW_015150614.1:1050688-1109009 GCF_000732505.1 Cyprinodon variegatus
TCTACAATAGATGAGACTCAAAGAGAAGCAGCAGTGTTTTTTTTTTTTTTTTTTTTTTTTTTTACATCAATTTGAATAAGGGAAATGAACTCGTGTTGTCTGATAACTTAAGACAACACTGGAATCTAACTGGCTCTGACTGGATTAAAATGCTTTTTTGTAACTTTTTTTTGTGCAAATTTGAGCTTTATACAATTGGAAATGATTCTGATGGATGGTAAATACAAGTCATATTAATCAGTTAAAGATATGGTGGAGAATTTTGTCGAGTGTTTTGAAAAGACCCTCCCTCTCCACTTAAAAAAAAAGCACATGCACGACCCTACTCCTGAGAGGGGACACCTAAAAAATGCGTGTGAGAGCATGCAGGACCCTATTTCTCCTCGAGGAGGTGGGGTGATGCAATGATAAGACAGTCCTCGGATAGATCTCATCTCATCCATATTCATAAATAAAAAAGTTTCCCTGAAAATAAGACTACTGGTACATAAAAGGAAAAAAAATGAAATGCATGTATGTGTGTGTGCTGAAGTGGAAATTTGGACCTGTTTGCGGGGTTGAATAAGGATCTTTGGCCGACGTATAACTACTAACAATGCAAATTACAAAATAAATAAACTTATCTTCCCTGAAAAGTTACAATATAGAGGTAGAAAACCTTTACTAGCAGTGATGTGAAATGGATTTCTCCAAATAGCATGCCAAATTTTACCTGTCGAGTAGAAACTTTGCAACAGAAGCATCAGTGGGAAGCCCGACCTGTGCTTTCAATGTACACCATCACGTGAAAGAACAATCTACTCTTTTTTCTATCTTCTGATACCTTTGCCTTCTTCCCATGCACTTTGTAGACACTTTTTCTCTTACGACTCAGATCATTTTCTAAGAACTGCTGTGAAAAAGGTGAGCTCAACTGAATGAAAATGTAGCAAATAAAGTGCTGAAAGTGTGCATGCGCAAAAAAAACGTACCTAGCTGGGGACGAGCAAATAAGACGTAAACATATCACCAGAATGATTGACAATCAGGAGGACCACTTATTTTGATGATCCACCCGGAAATAAAAGATCGCTCTCAATACCTTTGAAAATAACCTTAATATATTATTAACAAATTCACTAGATTAAAACAACATTTATCTGAACATCTTTAATATGTGGTTGTGATGAGATTGAAAATATTTCTAAGTTATGAAAGCCAGCGGAGGGAGCTTTTGTAATTCATCTGTATTTTATATCCTCATGCTTTCTCGCTCTCAGTCATGACATTTTATTCCCGGTTTAAATAAACTCTATAATGAAAATAAGGGCTTCTGCAATTTAAAATGTGCTCAGAACAAGGGCATAGGTTTGATTTCAACTTAGGGACACCATTGGTCTGAGGTCCTAGGCAAAAATATGCATGCTTGATTTTTTATGCTTGACATGAAAATCAGGGTGTATTTCATTTAAAGAGAAAAGCAGCATTTCTTGTTAGATTTACACATATTTTATAAGCACTACACACACTAGATGCTGTTTATCAATGTTTGAAGCATCACTGGCTCTAATGAATGTGGACTTAGGACTATTTTCCACTTTGAAAAGGTTTGCATTTGAAATTACCAGGAACTAAAACTGTAGGTAAATCCCATTTAACCAAATATAGTCTAAATATGTCTGTTATGTGTGGATTTATCCTGTTTTTCTTTTAAAGATATAGAATTGTGCAGAGGTAAACAGAGGTAAAACCCACCCTTTTCATTTAAATGTTCTATTTCAAAGCAAACAAACAAACAAAGCAAAATAATAGATTCAAGGGACGCCAAATAAATTAAGTTAATTAACATGAGCACTGGAACTAGAAGAAGAACTGACACTGAGCTTTTAGAACATTGACTTCACTCTACAAGTTGTACATCATGGCTGTAGTTACTCTGTTTAACCCATTTTATGTATTTTATCTAGGGCTTAAACAATTCATTAGATTAATCTAATGAATTGTGAATCTATTATTGAAATATCCATCCATGCTGTCATCAACACATGCATCCATTTTCTAGCACGCTTATCCCGAGTGGGGTTGCAAGGGGTGCTGGTGCGTATCTCCAGCAGTCAATGGGCGAGAGACGGACAGGTTGCCAGTCCATCCCAGGGCAACATAGAGACAAACATGACAAAAAATCATTCACACACACATACACACACACACTCACACCTAAGGGGACTGTAGAGAAGCCAATCAACTTAACAGTCATGTTTTTGGACTGTGGGAGGAAGCCGGAGTACCCGGAGAGAACCCACACATGCTCATTGAGAACATGCAAATTCCATGCAGAAAGACCCAGGGCTGGGAATGAAACCCAGAACCTTCTTGCTGCAAGGCAGCAGTGCTACCCACTGTTGGGTAATAAAAAATGAAATAATGTCGAAAAATGTAGAAATGGATTAATCGTTAACTGGAGTATAGAGACTCTAAAACATGTCTTTAACTCACAGGGCGAGCCACTTAGAGCAGGAATTATACCAAAATTGTAAAAAATATATATATACATTTTCATTTTAGATAAAAATGTTTTCGTCTGTCAATATTCTCCTTCCAGAACTCCTTTACTGCGGCAACAACTCTGTATTGTAAATTATAAACATGTTATTCACATCTAATTGTTTTTAGGGACAAGTAGGTCGGTCCAAAATGTTGGTAGGGACATGTCCCTGTGTTCACTATGCAAACCTACACCAATGGAGAGGCTCATTCATTCAGGTCTGGCTGTGCTGTGCTCCGCCAGCACTGACAGGGTTAATCACACCCATATGGTGCTCTGAGAGGTTTGGTCCAATGCTGCTGTGGGCCAACAGGAGAGGGAAGGGCTGGGGGCAGAACAGACGGGAGAGGACAGCGGGGCAGATCACCAGCCCAACACCTGCACCTGGTCACTTTGCTTCTCCCACAGGAACCATTTAAAGTCCCTGTTTCTTGATCATCTCTCCTGGTTTTTAGCAGCACAAACTTTTGGGGGAAAAAACCTTTCAGGAGCTCTGATGCCATTCTCTCTCTCTTTCTTTTTTTATTGTTACGCAGATGAATACCTTTGGTGAAAAGCGACTGATTCGGTATTGTTGACTCTTTCCCCCCTCCTATTATCTAAGAGGAATTACCAAACCTTTCGGATTGTTTTATTCCCTGCGCAGATCTGAAGCTGAAAGACATTTTTTTTTCTCTTCTCTTTCATTTCGGACCAAAAGACGCACAACGCGCGTAATGCCGCGGTAACATCCCGCAAGTTTAGACTCTTTCTGCGGAAATCAAAGGTAAGGACGTGTAACTTAACACTGGTTTAACTTTTAACTCGCCTTTGGTTACTCTGTAGCACAGTCTGTGATCCTTTAGATGGCTGGAGGGTGCGCATTATGTTCCTATTTCTGGATGTTGAGTTCGCAGGTAAGTGCGCACTCCTCCGCTTAAGAAAGAAGCTGAAAGAAATCCTGTAATTATTTAAAGAGAAGCCATATATTATTACAGCAGGACTTCAATCTGGCCTGCAGCTCCCACCCAGCACAGAAAACCAAAAGAACCGCTGTGCAAATATACCACAAAGTCAGACCATCTATCAGAGGAGCCTCAATAAGATATTTTAGGAAAAAGGAACCTGACTCTAATAAAATCAGAAAGTGAATTTTTAATATTTAAAGAGATGTAAAACAATCACTAATCTATTGTTTTATTATTTTATACATACAGATTAGATCCTGTTATATGTTTGGGTTGATCATATCAGAAATGTTCATATGACTTCCTATTCATATTAACTAATATAATCTTATATATGTGCCTACAGGTGCAACTCTGTGAGTTGGAAAGTATTTTAAAAAGGGGGTTGATTTCATTTCAATTCGGAAAGTAAAGCTAATTGATTAATTAATTAATATATATTGATATAGACTTATCACCAGCAATGATTATTTTCGTTTATTATGTCCATTTTGATTACTATACCTTACAGCTCTTGGGAAGCTAAAATTCCTACTGAGATTTTTAACTATTCCATAAGATAGAAAATTATTCTTTAAAGAGAAAAAAAATATATTATTTCTATATTCTTTGGTTAACCCAATCATGATCAAGTGTTTATTTCTGTTAAATATGATGAATTTGGATTATAACTAATAAAAATAAAAAATTAGGTTGTGAGAAGACATGAATGTTAAATTCCTCCAGTAAAAAATGTTTCCTGCTCTTCGTAGATCACTGTATCCATTCATTTTAACTGAAAGTTGAGAGGACTAGAAAGAGATAGACAAGCAATAGGGACAGCCTCTACAGCCAACATGCATCCCACCTGTCCCTTATAGCTGGAAGTACCAGCTCCTGGTTCCAAGTATCTGGCCTTATTTAAACACCAGAGAGAATCCCCAACAAGATACTCTGCACCCATTTTTGTAGATAAGCTGAATTTTGAACATCTCCTCCACGCCATTGGTGTCTTAATAAAGTAAAAGGAGCCTGATCTAGAAATAAGTAGTCCAGCATTTCTCTAAAACAGTCAAAATACTTTACATGTTTATCTTTTGCTACATCTGACCAATTTAATGGGTTTTAATCCAGGATAATCAAAAGTGAATGCTTGAAACAAATCCCTCTGTGTGTAATAAATCCATGCGTCATAGATGTTTTGTGTTTTCAATTGATTTACTGAAATCATTGTGCGATGCCCTTGTATTTTATTTTTTGTGGTTTTAAATTATCTGGTGGAGGCAATTGGAATCTCCCTGGTGAGCAGATCTGTGTCATGATGCCAGGAAGGTTGTTTAAGGTGCTGCCAGGGCAGCCTCTGTTCCTCATTTTCTGTTATTTCAGCTTCATCAGAATGTTCAAAATCTCTTTCTCAAGGAACATGTTTTCCAGATTATGTGTTGCACCCATTTTTTTTTCATATCACACTCCTATTTTCACCATGAATACCCCTCCTCCCCTCCAACACCTACTAATTTCCAGGCATGTGCCCTGGAAGCTGCGGCTGCCTGGATCTCATGAAGGGGAGAATAAAACCAGAAGGATGGCTTATAGACCCGAAGCAAAGCACACCTTAAGGGAGACAATTTAATGGATGTTATGGACTCAGCTTTTAGTATTCATAATTTATATGGGATCCTCTCCAGCAAAGTGCAGATGCATAATGAATGTCCGAGTTAAAGTCTAACAGTTGGACTAAGTTTCACAACACCCCTTAACTGTCAGGGATTGTTTCAGCCAGGGTTACCTGTTTCTTTGAACTGTCATGTCCTCCACTCATCAGCCTCTGAGTGCTTTGTTGGAAGAAAGAGTGAGGGAGAGCCGGAGGGGAATCATTGATTGGCATGTTCATTGTCTTCTCTGTGCAGGTAAAACGTGAGTAAAATACATGCCGAACTAAGTGCTGTTTGTAGAAGAATTTGTCCAAGAGGAAGGCTAGGTGATTTTAATCTAGAGTAATTGCCAGTTTTTTTGTTTTTTTTTTAACAGACTAGCCTTGCAAGCTCCATTTTATAGTCCTAACACATACCTCACTACATTTACACTCTAAATAAATAATAGGGCTGTCATATTTTCCAGAGCAGGTGTGAAGATTTGGACGTTATTCTCTCCTGCCTAACTACACGCCTCGTCTGAGACGGCTGCAGGCCAAGCGTCTGATCAGAGACATCAGAGAGAGTCCGTCCTTCTTCTTTTTTTTCCTCTGTCTCCCATTTCTCATGGGGCACTCTACAATAACGCTCATTCCTCTTTCTTCTTTTGTCCAGATTTAGATCTCTGTGGGCTACCTGCATGACTGTTACCATGACAGCATCTGGAGCCCAGCTCCTCCTGTTGGCCCTGTGTGTTTACAGAGGCTGGGGCGTGCAGCAGTCTGCACCGCGGGTTCGCCTCTCCTTCAAAGGTGAGCTCATACATATGAAGTGAACTCCTCTGCCTTTGGGGGTTTATTAAAACAGTTGATTTGTTTGGTTTTTGTCCGACTAAATCCCTGGCAGACTCGCAAACCTGTTCACGCCAGCGGTTTTGTTTCCGTTTTATCCGTATGTAAAGAGTGTATTTCCTGCAGCATGTCAAACAGTGGAGCACTGAAAACAAAAGGTGGATGTTACGTGTGGTTGGTTACTCCTTGTGCCCTTTGGCAGAATTTCTCCACCCACCCTAAAACCCTCACGCACCATGATGTGGTGACATGTCAGGTTCTTTCTTTGTTTTGATGTCAGCCAAAAAAAAAACAAAAAAAAACACCTGAAACTTGATCACAGGAGCAACACTGATATTTAGAGATGTTAAAGACTTTGCTGAGATGGAGAGGATGAAGTTTTTGAAGCTTTTTTTATTGCAAAGGTATGTGGGATTTTCCCCGTGTTCTCTGCTCACCTGCACTCATTATCTGTGATGGCAGAGCTTTTTCCTCACAAATATGAAGACGACACCTTTGATCAAAACAATGCGGGATGATTACAGTTATCTCTGCCTCCCTGTCACGGTGTCACATCTAGTCGAGGAGGGGGGGCATGTGTGAGAACAGAACACATGCCCGACACCGCATGGACGTGAAAATTAGAGGTGTGGATCAGATTTATAACATTCTTGAGTGCTTTGATGTGCAGCTGATTCAAGCAGGGGGAGGACAAAATAAGGTCTAGACTTCTTATCTTGTTACACTGCAGCGATTCAATCATAAACATCTGTGATTTACAGATTAAAAAAGAAATCGAAGGTAGATCGGAGGTAATCGTGAGATCTGAGGATGACAGAAACACTGGTGGTGTACGTGCAGGGCTGCTGTGCATTCTTCTGATTTTGTAATGCTGACAACAGCTGTCCACATGCTGCGGATAGCCACAGAGATAGAACCATCCAAGTCCTGAGAGAGTAATTGCCATGCATTTTTATGTGACCTTTAACTCTAATCCCTCTCTTGGTAAATAGCTTAGCAGGGTGTTTTTGGAGCTTGGTGACCACAGTATGGTTGATGGATCAATACGGCAAGTTTGGTCTTGAATTTGTTCTTCTTAGATAGAGGTATTTACATACCTTCTTAGAACTGTTGTGTTAAAAAAACAACCCAGTTTGGTTTATTTTTTTCAACCAAGCCCTGAATTATATGATGCAACATCAGTTTGGACGTAGTCTAGCTTGATTCAGATCCATATATCTCCTTTTTAATAAATTTTAATGGTCATGAAACAGCTGAATTTGATTTTTTTAAAGCAAAGGAGTAGCCATTGTTAGGCCAGCTGACCAGCAGGGTGTAGCACGTGCGGTTGAGGGAGTGTGGCACTTCTCTGTCCTCCGTTCATCAGACTGATAGAAAATATATAAAGTTTTCAGAAAAAACAAAACCTTGTCAAACCTTTGTATATATTAATACCTGTCAAGGGTTAAATGGTTTTTAAGTTTTTATGTTTTTGTTCAGTTAGTTTTGACTTCTGATCTTCAAATCTATTTGAGTTTGAATTTGTTTTTAGTAGGTGTTCATTCATTTAGTTTTGTTTTTAGTTTTTGAAAATGCAGTTTCAGTTTAGTTTTTATTAGTTTTAGTTATTGATTTCATCTTTTGTGTAATACTTTTTTTTTTCTTTTCCAGAGTTTTATTGTTATTACACTTTGACAAGTATAGCACAATGAAATTCACTCTCTGTATTTAACCCTTCCCTTGGGGAGCAGTGGGCTGCCATTGTGTGGCGCCCGGAGAGCAATGCGGGGTTAAAGGTCTTTGCTCAGGGACCCAGGGTGGCAGTCTGTGGCAGTGGGGCATAAACTCAGAACCTCTGGATTCCAAAGGCAATGCCCTAACCACTAGACCGCCACTCCCCGGCGTATAATACGACTTATATGAGGCAAGACTAAAATAATGAAAATAATGAAAATGAAATTCAAGATAAGGGCAGACCACTGAGGCAAAACAAATGACCCGATTGCCGCCTACTAACGTAATGCAGCACAACAACAAAAGCGAAAACAGCAACTGGGGCCTTGACCTCAATTTAATGCATTATGATAAAGACACAAATAAAAAGTAGGCACATTCTCTCTTAAAATGCAATTAGTTTTAATTAGCTTTGTAAACCTTCATTTCCCTGTTTTGCGAGGTCTAATTTGAGTTTTCATTAGTTTTAGTTATTAATAATAACCCTGATAACAGTAACGAGACGATGCATAAAGGCAGTCTAAGAGTTGGTTTAGAAGAAAAATCTATCACCTGGATTCATAAACAACAAATTTCAAATGTAGTTTAGTTACTTCCTGATTAATTTTGCAAATAAAATCTTTTACCCCCCAAAATTTTCACTAACCTCATAATGTGGATAACAAGATGTTTATTTACTCCAAAGATAAATACAGGAGAGCAGATCTCATACTCAGTCTGTAACAGTGTTTATATTGACTGGACGATTGGTCAAAGTATGAATGTTTAACGTGGCTAGAACCAGTTTACACTCAGTTTTTTCAAACTCAATTTTCACAGGTAAAAAGGCTAAAGGTATAGTATGAGTATATGTCATTAAGATGAATAAATAACAAGTACATTATCATGTATTCCACCTTCTATTCTACCTTGGCAGTTGATCAGTCACGTTTGTTTCCCCTTCAACATAAATCACAATATAAGCAAACTATACACCCAGCCTCCCAAGTGCTGCTTTTGAACAATACAGTCAGAAAATAAAAGTTTGTAGCCTAAAGATATTACCTACATGAACATTTTCAGTGAGATATTTAGATATGTTTTTAAAGCCTACCTTATATCATATATTGGGTTCAAACTGAATTAAAAGGTAAAGAAAATGTTCATGGTTTACAGTGTTAAAATGGTTTATGATCGTGTTTTAACATAAGATATAAACATTTGCTTATTCTAACACCAATAAGACTCAAGAAACTGAGCTGAACATTATGTTAACAGTGTAATTATTGGTCTTATCTGACAGTGGGAACTCTGACTTTTTCTTTTGGCATTGAATAGAATAGAAAAAACCTATTGTTCCTCAGTAGGACAGTAAAGATTGTGTTCTAGCAGCAAAGTAAAGGGCAAAAAGCAAATTATTTTGTTGAGAGCTGCGACTGTTATTAAGTCTAACGTCTGCTGGGAAGAAAGATCTGCGATAACGCTCCTTTGTGCATCGAGCCTTTCACTCAAGGAGCTCTTCAGCTCTACAACAGCTACTTGAATGGGAGGCATCTTCCGACACTAATGTTATTTTTGCCACAGTCACTCTGTCTCCCACCTCCTGTACTGGGATTAGGGAGCATCCTAGGACACCACTAGCTTTCCTGATACGCTTATCTGTTTCCTCCTCGTTGGTAGCTAAGCAACTGCTACAGCAATCTCCACCATTATATCATGTTTTTTGGAACTTCTTAAAACTTTCTTAAAACTGCCCAACTTCAACACTATCCGTTTTAATTGAGCAAGAAGATTTCTGAATGTCAGGCTCCAATGAATACAAGTATTGTTTTCCATAGAATCAGGGATATTTCTTTTGTCACTTTAATTTAAGCCTATTTTAAGTAAGACCAACGTATCAAGTGACTTTTACATAAAAATAGCACCTTGTGCTTTTGTAAACTTGACTAAACACAGCAAGTTTAAAAAACAAAACAAAATGACACACTTTTAGTTCTTGCTGTTAGATAGATAGAGAATATCTGGTCCAGCTCTGATAGGAAACAAGTATACCTCCCAGTGATTTCAAACTGCATGCATTCCTTTTAACAAGCCATTTGAAGCATTGGATCTATAATGATTGATTTGTCCCTTTTTCTACAAGGGCAGACTTTTTTTTTATTTCATCTAAATAATCGGCATTAAGCTTATTTTTTAAGTGGCTGAATGAATAAACAATTTTGTTGTCGTTCTTCAACATGTCCCCATGAGTAATCGAGACAGTGATTTTAACCCAACAGGCTAAATGTTTGGAAACCACCTCCTTAAAGAAACAATCAGCATCTATATTGACTTGATGAGTATTTTTTCAAAATGTGAATATTAAACGTATATAGTATTGCATTGCACCAACTACTAAGGTAATAAAAAGCTAATGATTTCTTAGTTAAACAAATACTAATCTTGATAACTCAACCCACTGACATCATTAATATCATCAAAGCGGTTAAGATAAACCTGATAAAACGGTTGTGCAATCGTAAAAAGCATTTCCTGAAAGTTCCCTCTTTCCCCAAAATGCGCATAATGTCATGAAGGAGACTTCTCACCAGGGTCACGCTCTGTTTGAACTGTTGCCCTCAGGCAGACGCTGCAGGTCAATGAAAGGAAACAAGCAGCTTCACTAACAGTTTCTATCCAACAGGAATAGCTACAACACAAAACAACCAAAATATACAGAAAAATGTCAAATGGGGATTGTGATATTTGTTTGAATGTGTTTCTTTTTTTATTTCTTTAAAAACCTAGATTTATTTCTATATCCTATATAACTTTTGTTTCTATGAACTAACCTGTTAGTTTCTGTTCTATTGAAGGAGTGAGGAAGCTCCTTTTTTGTTTCATCGTTAACCCGAGAAAACAGGTCAACATTTTTGACCCGTTGTTTGGTTTAAACTACCCAACATCTGTGCAACTCAGCATGAACTCAACATTGTGATTGAGAAATGCCTCAGCAGTGCTTTGCTCTCACACACACTTCAGCTTGTTAAAAGTTTTAGATCAACTCTTAGGTTTTAGTCATAAAAGCGCTCTGCACACCCTTCCCCCTAGAAGAGAACAAAAAGTAGTGAGGTTTGGATTTAGTCCCCAACTGTTTTCTGCCACTCCAAGGATTTATTGTTCATTGTTTGTGACAGCGAGCCCCTTTGTTCCCTGAGGCGCCTGTGGAGGAGGTTTTGGGGCGGCTGGAGGACATGTGACTCTTCTGAGCGATTGTGCTGGACTAAGTGACACTGAGGCCGCATGAGGCCTGCAGAGGACAGGGACTTTATGTTGTTTCTCTGGACGTTGACTCAATTAAAAAAACTTCAAAGCATTGCTAGAAAGCAGAACGTGCCGTGTAAATTAAGCCGCGTTTTAGAATCTCCTTCCCTCATGGTGCTGTCACCAGTTGGTACATTCAGGAGATGGGTCTGGGACTAAGTGGTGTTGGTCATTATAGTAACAATATGCTGTCAGGCTGTAACCTGAGAGTTCGTAGTGGGCCCCATACTTCCCAGTATGTCCTTCCCAGTGTTTCCCCTATCGATGTCAGAATGTTATCTGACGATACGTGTTTGCTGAATGTTTACCAGATGACAGCAGGACATTGTTTGCTATTTTTGGTGAATAGAGACAAGTACAGGGGTGCGGTGCTGCTACATTTAGCCCGTTCAGTCAGTCCAGCAGGCTCATGTTGGAGTGCGGCCATGGTGGCTCGACTTGTTATCCTGTGTTTACCTCTTGGGAACAGGACCGGACCTTGTTCCGTCTCAGAGACTCCATTCCCGCTTTGACCGGAGATCCGACTGCGAGGCTTATTTTAGTGGCACCTCCACTGCATCCTGTTAACACAGGCCTCAAAAGGAGGATGGCAGGCACTTTGATGTAAATAAAGATTGCGCTTCCTCTTGAATCCCCGTAAGCCGTCTTCTGACACTCACTGAGAGCATTTGTCATTGTTCAAGCCTGCTGTCTTTAACATGCCTTCCTCGTATCCTAAGAAGCACATATGGTGGCCAGTATTTCAGAAATGCCACAGATGTGTGGGTGTGTTGGGGGGCTTTTTATGTCTTTAAACTGAAACAATAAATTGGATTATATCTTAAGTTCTGCATTAGGCCAATTGTCTTTCAGTAGCTGAAAAAGATTCAATCTAAGCTTTTAGGGGAACAAAAAGAGGGAAACATTTTCCACTGCTGCATGTCTTAACATGCTATGCTCTGCTGAACACAGACCTGATCTTAAGAATTAGCTGGGAGATCTACTGACCATGTTTCCTAAGGGACCTACACAGCTTTTCCTCCAAATCCACAAGGCATGTAGGGCCTTAAACCCAATCAGACACCAGGGCGCATAAAATATTGAGATCTTAAAAGCGAATATGCTTTTTGAAACACTCCACGTTGAGTCATATTTAATAAGTGACACACATTTTCCTCCCTAAAAAAAAACTTCTAACTTGTGTGTTGTTCCAGGGACCATAAGTTCATCCAAGTTGGAAATGAAAATATGGCAAAGGCATAAGGGGGGGTAACATGTGTGCCGCTTGCTCTGCCCTCTGCAGCTTTTCCTAAAACACTCCAAAGATTTTAAAACAAAGCTGTAACATTTTCCACCAGAGCTCATGGACACGAAAGCTGCGCGACCCTTCAGTTTTTCCTTCAACACCAGTGACTACCGCATCCTTCTCATGGATCAGGATCAGGGCCGCCTGTACCTGGGCAGCCGGGAGTACCTGGTTGCTCTGGACATGCAAAATGTCAACAAGGAGCCGCTTATAGTACGTATAAACTCTTCCAAAGTTTGGCATGGGGTCTTAAGTGTGCGGTGATCTTATTTTGGGCTATGTGTTCTCCAATGCAGATCCACTGGCCAGCCTCTGCCAAGAGAAAGGGTGAATGCCAGATGACAGGAAAGGGTAGACAGGTGGGATCTTGTGCTCAGATCCAGTACTTAATAAAAATAATAAATCTTTCATGATCCTACAGCGATGTTTGAATTCCATTCGTCTTGCTCGTCTGTCCAGGGCGAATGTGCCAACTTTGTGCGCTTGATAGAGCCATGGAACCGCACCCACCTCTACACCTGCGGCACAGGGGCGTACCAACCCATCTGCACATTCATCAACCGAGGCTGGAGGGCAGAGGTGAACAAGGCATTTACAGTTTCCCCTAGTGGAATTTACAGTAAAACGCCCCCAGCAGTGCAGACCTGGAAAGCTTTGTCCTGCTAAATATTTCAGGACGGCAAACTGGGACACTGATTTGTTTATGATTTTCCTTATGCTCTCATCATGGCAGTCTATTTTTATTCACACTCTTTGTCTGATGTGCCTCTGCAGGACTACCTGTTTAGGCTGGTTGCTGGTTATATGGATTCAGGGAAGGGAAAATGTTCCTATGATCCCAAACAAGAGAATGTTGCACTCCTCATCAGTAAGAAATGTCTAAATAATTCATCAGAAAAAAATAACTCATATGCGAGATAAGCTGCCCAGTAAACTGTGCTTATCTTTGCAGATGGTAACCTGTACGCAGGTGTACACATTGACTTTATGAGCACAGATGCTGCTCTGTTTAGGACCATGGGAGGGAGGACAGCTATCCGGACGGAGCAGTATGATTCCAGGTGGCTCAACGGTGAGTAAGTGTGGGTATGAAGAAGTAAATGCCAATGATTACAGGTTACAGGTCCTCTTATTTTGTTTGACAACCACCCGTTCCAATCCCCTTTTCTGCTTATCTGTTTTTATCCTCCAGAGCCGGTGTTTATCCAGATCCAGCAGATCCCTGACAGTGCAGAAAGGAACGACGACAAACTTTACTTCTTTTTCCGGGAGAAGAGTCTAGACACCAGTGGTGGGGCGAGCCCCACGGTTTTAGCCCGGGTGGGGAGAGTGTGTCTGGTAAGTAGAATTATAGAGACAATTTGGTGCCTTACTGAAGTATCTTTTCATGTTGCAGCCACAAACCTCTGTGGGGGTTTTTTCTGTCATACTTTAATGTCATAAGAAATAAATAGTATTGTGTAAATATGAAGAAGAAGAAGGAAAATGATTCAAAGGTTTGAATATTTCTTTAAATAAATCAAGATCTGAAAAAGGTGACATGAATTTCAGTAAAACCCCATTACTCTGATACCCGTCAATAAAATCCACTTCAATCAACTGAGTTTGAACATCCCTTATTAGTAAATAGAGAAGGTAATCTAAGCTCAGTATTAAAAAAAGCCCTCCTTAACCAACTGACCGAGTGACTCTATTTACTCTATTGATTCAGGAAGAAATATAGATCTAAATATTAGGAATGCACAGATCCACTGTTTTTCACCTCTGATCAGATATCTGATCATAGCAGTACTTTACAGTTTGCTTTAATTCTGTCATCATTACTGTTGGTTTTTAAGAGGCTGTCATTATCTCATCTCTATGAGCAGATATCTATGAATGCTCACATTTTCCAAAAAGCTTCTTAAAATTAATATAAGGTCAGAAAAAAGAGGTCATACAACCAATAAATAGTGTTAGCTGGACAAATTTCATCCTGAAAACAAGTGTGCAGCGATAAGGGTTCAAATGGACTGTACCTAAGATAGATTCTGGTAAAGGAGTAAACATTTCTGCTGTTTATGAGATTTTTAACCTAAGCTAAAAGTGTTATAAAGATACACTGAATAGATCTGCCCCTTTGGATTGGGGACATTTTCACCGATACCCAATCTAGAATTTTCTTTAATATCTGGACCCATACAGCTCTACTAAGTACAGGACATTTCTGAAAGAAAACCTGCTAGAGGTGGATTAATTGGTGTAGAGGGGCATCTTTTTGCCCTGATAATACAGTTAGAGCTACAGTGGAAATGCATCAAAGATCAGACCTAACTTAAATGAGAATCTGTGGCAAGAATCTGTTTGGTATTATGAATCTTAAGCTATTTTACAGTGAAAGGTTGCTAAGAAATGTGCACCGCTGGTAGATAAATGCAACCACACTCTGTTTTTCTTACATTACACAAGTGGAAAAACTAAGGGACTTTTCTATATTATCTTTCACTTATATGCAGTTTGCCATGAGGTATTAAACATGAACGTAACCATGCCTTTATGTTTAACCTGCAGAATGATGAAGGAGGGCAGAAATCCCTGGTGAACCGCTGGACAACGTTCCTGAAAGCCCGTCTTGTCTGCTCTGTGATAGGAGAGGATGGAGTGGAGACATCATTTGATGAACTGAGTAAAGTCCTGAGAAACTGTCTCTAATTGTGTCTTAGCTGCATCTGCCCGGCTGTATTCTTAATGAAATGCATGTCATTGTTTCTTTTTTCCAGGGGATGTGTTCATTCAACCAACACAAGATGAAAGAAACCCCATGGTGTACGCTCTGTTCGCCACAGCTGGGTGAGTCCTTTTCAGGAATCTCGGTTCATGTTTCTTAGTCCTTTGTTAGTTTTATCCACACATTTTCATTGATCGGGTTGGCCAGCTTTGTCATGATTTGTTTTGTTTTTGCTCTAGCTCTGTGTTTAAGGGCTCAGCGGTCTGTGTTTACTCAATGGCTGACATCCGTAATGTCTTCAACGGGCCATTTGCACACAAGCATGGCCACAACTACCAATGGACAGAATACACTGGCAAGATTCCCTATCCTCGGCCAGGAACAGTACGTTTCAGTCTGAGTGTTTTCACAGTGAAAGAAATTAAATCGATGTAATCAAACCAGTTTTCCCCCTCTCTTGCATCCAGTGTCCAGGAGGAACCTTCACCCCAGGCATCAGCTCATCCAAGAACTTCTCTGATGAAGCTGTCAATTTCATCCGAGCCCATCCCCTCATGTTTCATTCAGTCTATCCTATCCATCGACGCCCCCTGGTGGTGAAGACCGGTGTGGACTACCGGTACACAGCCCTTGTGGTTGACCAGGTGGACGCTGTCGACGGGCGCTATGAGGTCCTCTTTTTAGGCACAGGTGAGACAGCTGCCGCACAGATGCCAAGATTACATTTACTTCAAGAAAATGTTAAATTTTAGTAATGTTTCTGTTGCTTTTAGACCGAGGAACAGTGCAAAAAGTCATTGTTTTGCCCAAGGACCCAACAACCATGGAAGAACTGACTCTGGAGGAAGTTGAAGTGTTTCGGGTATGTCTCTGTGTCTCCTTGGATACGTCACATCAAAATGATTCTACCTATTAAAAGCTTAAGCATTCTTTTTTTCATAATTTACAGACCAGAGTTCCTGTTAAAACAATGAAAATATCTTCAAAAAGAGTAAGCTTTTATTCTACTCCCATGCTGCAAAATCTTATTCATGCTCTGTTATTTTCACACAATGTCACATTGCAACTACAAAGTTCAAGATGTTTATGGATACAGTAGAACTTATGAATGTAGTCCATCTAATGTAATCTCAGTGTAAATCCATCAGTTTTGCAAAGGCCTAAAAGGATTGTTAGAGAATATTACTCAACAAGCAGCATCAGTAGAAAAAAGGAGCTGAGCAGCCAGGTTAGACCGAAAAGTGTGGAGAATGTTAAAGCAGTATCCGGTTACCAAACAATGTCCAAAGCTTTGAAAGGCTTATAGAGAATCCCATGACAGGACAGTTACTAGTCATGCAATGCACAATGGGGTTCTTTATTAAAGACCTGCAAGAAGAAATGAGGTGACAAAGTGTGTAAATGTTCAGAGAGTATAAATACTTCTGTCATGCCTTACTTGTTTAAATGCATGTACTGAAAGCAAGTCACATCCCCTTTGAGTTCAGTAAGTTTTGGTTATTTGTTACTGCAGCAACAGCTGTACGTGTCATCGGATGCGGGGCTGACGCAGGTTTCCCTGCACCGCTGCGGCGTCTATGGCAGGGCTTGCTCTGACTGCTGCCTGGCCCGCGATCCCTATTGCGCTTGGGATGGAGAGAGCTGCTCTGCCTTCACTCCGTCTACCAAAAGGTAGAGATCACCTCACACATTCACAGTGCAACATTTCTACACTTTATAGTGAAGGTGAGATGGTCCTACTTAAAGCTCAACTTTTTGTTTTAGGAGGAGCAGAAGACAGGATGTAAAGCATGGAGATCCGCTGAGGCAGTGCCGAGGCTTTAATGCCAAAGGTAAAGGTTGTACTTGGTAGATGTTTTGTATGTTTAATTGTAGATTTTTAGTTTGAAACAATTTTCTATTTTGGCTTTGTGTTTAGTGGAGAAACGTCTGAGAGAGACAGTGCAGTTTGGGGTTCAGGGCAGCAGCACCTTCTTGGAGTGTCAGCCTCGCTCCCCTCAGGCCACCGTCAAGTGGCTCTTCCAGAGGGAGGGCAAAAGGAAAGTGGTGAGAAAAAAGTTATGAACTCCTGTGTGTCTTCAGAACAACCTGGCCTTGTTTATTAACTGCAATCTTATAATGAGAGGACTGATAGCTTGCATCCAAGATGTTAAAATCTATCTTAAATCACCATTCAGTGGTTTTGTCTAAATCTGTTTCTAGACATGAGATGTTAAGACACAAAACCCTGTTACCAATGGTGATAAGAATCATCAAATTTAAAAGGTTGCAAATTACAGCTCCATCTTCCAAAAAAAAAAAAAAAAGATAAACCATAACAGATGTAAAACACATGACGTTTTCCCAACCAGCTTACTTGTGTAGCAAAAAGAAGACTCTCAGGCTACAAAACTTAACAATCTTTTGTGACCTATATGTATTAATTTAGATTTTATATGATAGACCAACACATAGCAATGCTTTATCCTCTTGTAGAAGAAGTTTAAAAGGTTTTCAGGGATTTTTTACAAATGAGTCTTAAAAAAGTGTGATTGCAGTTACTTCCCGTTCAGGAAGCTTTTTAAATTCAAAATGTAAGGAATAGTGTTGAGCTCGAGGTTGTATTCAGCAGCACATGAAAACCTTGTTTTTGTTTTGAAAACCACTTCAGTGGTTTGTTACTGCAAAAAAATGGTACCCAAAAAAAGCCTTATAAAGACTGATGAACACAGCAGACAGTGTCTGGGATAAAGTTAAAGCAGGATTTGGTTATATATATACAATTCCTAGATTTTAACATCTAAGAAAGAACTGTTCAATCCCCATCTGAGACTTTAAAGGGCACCGGGTAACTATATATGGTCCAAGATGTGCTGTCTGTGCAAACTGAGTCACTAGAGCTGCAGAAATTCCTAACGTTCGAGGAAGAATTTGATAATTACCGTATTTTCACGACCATAAGGCGCACCGTACTGAAAGGCGCAGTCTCAGTTATGTGTGCCATTACTGTATTTAAAACACACAAAAGGCGCACCGGACCATAGGGCGCGGGTTTTGTATACCGGTAAATATCCTCTACTACTTTTAAATACCTCTACTGTGTATTTAAAAATAGAGCGGGAGCAAAACTGAGTATGGGTGTGCTTTATTCATGTATTTATTACAAAGTATTAATCAAACCTGGGAGCTGGCCATGAGACAGACACATCGCTGATGATACAGAGCGCTGTGATCGCTCCTCTAAAACAGTTTATTGACGCATAAATTAACTTAAAATTCAGAAATCTGCCGACAGAATATGTTCGCTTTTATTATCCTGGTGCCTGCAGTTTAGATTATTTAGATGAAAAACACCTACCAGCTGCCGCGGTGAACCGCGAGGAGGCGACCCGGCCAGAGGCTGCTGTTGAATGGGATTCCTACTGACAGCGCACCGCTGTATGTGGGGGTCTGAGCGGCTCCGACAGAAATAATACTGGAAGGCAGGATAGTAATCTGGATGAACTGACTGCAGTGATGAAGTTTTCAGGTGAACTTTCTCACTTAAAAACATATTAAAACTACTTTATTCCCACTGATCACAGCAAACATAGCTGCAAGGCACAGAAAGGATAGAGTAGCTCCGCCCAACGAGCGTCAGACACACTTTTGCACCGCGCAGCCAGAGCAGCAAAGCTGCTTCAGCCGCGCGTCAGAACTAACTGGTACAAGCAGCAAAATTGAAGCAGCAGACGTAAACACGCAGCCTTACTTTGAACGGCCGGTTCACACCGATGTCGAGCCGTTGAAGTTCCTTTGTCAGACCTCCTGGAATAACAGCAAGCATAGCGTTCATTTGTTTCCTCATGTTTTTCATATCGGCTGTGAGATGGGCACGCATGGAGTCACAGATTAACAGCAATGGTGATGAGTGGAAAAAAACTCCCTCAGCCACTCTTTCATCATCTCCTCAATGAGGAGATGAGGAGTTCTGCATAAAGCACATACCTGTTCTTTTATACACAATCCACGCCCACACTTCCCCCTTTAATGTTCTCATGGTGGTCTCAAACGTCCGCAGTAACAACACACATAAGGCGCACCGCACCATAGGGCGCGCCGCACATTTTGAGGGAAAAAAAAGACGTTTATATGCGCCTTATAGTCGCGAAAATACGGTATCATTAGTCAGGATTTCTAGAAATCTGGTCTCTTGACCTAACTTAGAGTTAGAGCAACTACTATTTAAATGTTATCACCTGTGTAATCCAAACAGAAAACATGGATCTAGGTATTCTGGCCCGACCCGAGCAAAAAGCAGATAAGATATATAAAATCTATATGATATATAAAATAGATATAGATATATAAAATCTACATGAAAATTGGTTATTGGCTAAAAAGGTATGGGTTGCGTAAAAAGGCTAGAATTGAGCTAGATATGTGGCAATACCATTAGAAAACCTGTTGGAAGTGGCAAATGACTTTAAGTTGAGGCAGAAGTTGTTCTTCAGGCATAAGAATGACCTTAAAAATACAGTCTGAACTACTACAGGATCGCTTGGATCAAAAAATATGAATGTGTTGGAAAGGGCCTGTCAAAGCCTTAACCTACGGTAGATCCAACTGCATATCTGTGGAAAGTCCTAAAAGTCAGCATTGAAAGAAAAAAATATCATAGGAAATCATTCTGTGAGTAGATAGAGAATACTGACCCAGAGATGCTGAATATAGATTTACATCTCACTTGTTTGACACCTTGAAAGATTTTCTCACTCTCAGTCACAGTTATGCATATTTTATGTTGATTGTTCAATTAAAACCTTGATAAAATCAAATTAATCTTGTGGCCCTAACCTGAGAAAATATTAAAACCTGAAGCTATTCAACAACATTTTAAAAACACAGTATCCTTTCTGTCATTTACATGCATAAGAGCGCTTCTGCGCTAACAGAATTTTATTTGTAGACAAAGGGAGCTATCTGAAGTCAAAAGAGAACCAAATGCAAATAGCACTCACTAAATGCTTGGTGCTAAATATGGCATATCAGCCCTGCAAAGAGGATGCAGAGCAACTGATGCAAACCAGCAAAGTAAATGTTCTATTTAGCATGTTAACGACTGAGTGCCTCTGGTTAGGTTTATTTATAAATTAAATTATTTTATTTATTCTTTCAAATTGTTCTGGTATGTACAGTAGGGTTTAAAGTATTTGCATTAATAGGCAATTATTAACCTTCATTATAAGGTTGCACATTTAAAGCTGTTTCATTCTGTTACCTACAGCTGAATCGTGCTGGAGGTGTTCTGAAAACCAACCAGGGTATCCTCCTGAAGTCTCTCAACCAGTCGGACGCAGGTCTCTACCACTGCCTCGCCACAGAGAATAACTTTAAGCACACTGTGGCACGTGTGGCTTTACGTATCCTGGATCGGGATATTGTTTTGGCGCTCACCGCTCAGGATGAGGATGACGAGCCTAAAACCCGCCAAGCAGGGCCTCATCCTCAGTCCCCCGTCATTTCAACGCCCTTCCCGCCTGAGATCAGACTGATTAACCAGTACTGCCAGTCCTACTGGGACCAAGTGGCCCCCAAGCAGCAGCAGCAGAGGAAGCGCACCAGCCGCAGGCACACAGAAAGCCAGGACCAAGGTCTGGGTTAGAGTACAGGACTGTCAAACACCGGTCTGTCTGGACTTAATGCTGGACTTTTAAGTTCCGACACAAGCCTTGGTGTCACTTCCACTCATTTTGTCGGGTGATACGGTCATTTTATTATTAAAGAGTTGTTGGTTTTTGCAAGTTTCAACACTAAAAAAATCCATATAAAGATGCAGTTTACACTACTGATGACCACATTCTCAATGATGCCATACATTTCTAGTTACCAAACAACAGCTTTATTACCATGTATAGTAATTTTACTCCACTTAAATAAAACAAGTGGAACTGTTCAAATGGAGCAAAGCACAGAAGTCACATTTTCTTGGTGTTCTTTACAAAACAAACAAACAAAAAAGGCTGAATGCAATGCAGAAGATAAGCCTGCTATAGTTACACAGGTATGCTTTCCTTTAAGTATCTCCAAACAGAAATGTAATATATTATTTTGTGAATATAATATTAATGGTCATGACCAGTTGTTTCGGTTACCCTGTGTTGTAATATGCCATCATGTGCATATGTTGCATGCATACTGTCGTTTGTTGTGAGTTGTACATTTCACAGTCACTCTGTTCTCAGACTTCTTGTATTCTGATGTTGGTGAGATATAATGTGTTTTGTTAAGCTAATTCCATTGGATGTGGACATATAATGCCCTCCTCTTATTGTCATGTGCTTCGGTGACCTACAGTATGTGAGTATTGAAGTTCTGTGTAGTGTACAGTGTTCTTCCAGTTATGCACTTTGTTGTTGGTGGCATTTGTGGGAAACGGGGATCTTTGCACAGATGTATGACAAGAACTTTTTTTTTTATGTACAGTATGAGATAAACATGGGAGAGAAGCTGACTCAGATGTAGTATGGTTTGTTGCTGTGTTTTCCTACACTGTACAACTTTTTGTTTTCTCAGACAGAGAACCCGTTTCTGATGCTGGCTTCTATGAAGATAACAAGCCCTTTTCAATTATTATAGTAAACCTTAAAAAAGCTCTTATAACAGTAGAAGAGTCTCATAATGAAAAATTGGAAATTGACAACAAAGTCTTCTTTAATTCAAAAAAACTTTTGTATATTCTAGAACTTTTCTGTTTCAAGTTGCAACATGGCAGAGGAATTTGTGATAAATCCTTCATCATCTTGTTTTTTCTCTGATAATCCCCACTCATTATTCCACAGGTTGGTAGAATATACAGGTCTAATGGCTCTTATGGTCGTGGAATAGTTTAGTTTTGTGTTTCATGAGCTGTTTCTGCATTTATTCAGAGGTTTTGGATCACGATCTTGCTGAAACACCCACTGTTAATCGTTTTCAGCCGTCTGGCAGAGGCAACATTTTTAAGGCTAAGAACTGCTTCATTGGTACTCAGTCATAGGAAGAGCTACCGATACTGACTATGAACTGGAGGAGTCAATGTTCACCTAATTGTCATACATAATAGAATAATAATTTCCTTTCAGGTATTGTTATTTTGAAATCCCTGTAAACGCAAGCGGGATAAAATGTAAAACTTAAGTCAAAAAACGTCAAACTTATCCCACCGGTGAGTTGTGCTGTTTTCAGAAGATGGTGAGGGAACCCCATGTGGTCTTTTGAGGGACCCTTGGTGCCCGCTGGCACCACATTGGTGACCCCTGCACTAGGATTTTACTACATTCTACGGTATTTCAAAAACTTCACAATGTCACACATTATAGAAAAGTTCCCAGGGCTTTTAGAATTTAACAGTAGGAATGAGGGTTTTTGAACTTGTTGCCTTGTAGCATCTAGTGATGTTTCAAAGATCTGGTGGGATGCAAGTCTTTTGTCCATTTCTTTAACGATAGGCTTTTTTTTTTCGCTCCCTTACCATCATGTTTATCGTCCATTAAGGCAAGATAAATGCCTTTTCTAAATGCATTTTTCTCTTATATGTAGCTCTTCCATAGATTCACCTTTTGCCAAATACGTTTCTTAGTATTAATGAACCCTGATCCTAATAGAGACAAATGTGACCTTAAGATGTTGTTCTTGGCTTTTTTGTGACCTCCTGAGCGAGTTCTCAACAAATTCAGTCTAATTTTGGTTGAGTAGTAATTTTAGTTTCCCTAAATTTAAGGATAAATGTTCTCATATTCTCAAAGCCTTTGTAACTTTCTCAAGACTGATAGAATAAGAATTTTGTATCTTATCACTTCATCAGATTGACATATTTTTAGATCTGTTAGTTGACTCCATGCTAACAGACAGGATCTTGTATTAATTTGACAGTTCTGGCTTTAATTAGGCTTGGGTGTGGTTAGTGCGAGTATATATAAATAACGTGGCAGTCATAGTTAATTAGTTATTCATAATATAAGGGGAATACATTTTTAAATATTATTACATTGGTTGGGATATTTTATTTAATCAATAAAATCATAATATCAAAAAAATATATTGTATTTAATGAAGTTATCTGTTTCCAGTATTAACCTGTGGTGATGATTTGAAATATAAAAAAGCAGTAAAGTAGGAAACAGAAAAAAACTAAGTTGGCAAGACTTTTTCTCATATCCATAAAAATATAAGAAAAAAATGTAGGCTAATCTAGCTGCATCTTTTTATTCATAATTATAAAGGAAAATTATTTATTTTTCCATTTATGTAAGCTGGGGCTCTTAACACACCATATATAAACACTTTATTTCACATTCAAATCAGCTAACATGTGGATTTAGATTAAAAGTAAATGTTTTATTAATTCCAGCACAGGTTTAGTTTCCAATAGTTATAAGTCATATTCCAGTTTGAAGCACCTGGGCCTCATAACAAACCTCACATGTAACAGTTGATTAGCATAAAACTAACATTTCAGAATCCACAGCAAACGCTGCCTTATCAGTCATCCCATTCATCATCATCTTCGTCATCATATCCTCCATCCTCTTCGCTTTCATCTGTAAAAGTGAACACATGAACATGAGGGAGTTTCTTGCTGTTTTGTTTCCACTCAGCCACCATTATCCTTACAGATGTTTGCAGATGCTTACCAGAGGAATGGATGACTTTGCTCCTCTTCTGCATGACCATCATGAGAGCACCAACGATGCCTTCTCCTCCCTCTGGCGTCGAAGGTGGAGGCGGCTCTGAGCTTTCTGTTACCTACAAAACGACACATGAGAGTCGTTTATGGATGGAAATTTAATCAAAGGGTGCTAATATGAAAGACATTTTTTTTTCCTACTTTTCTGAGACTCTTTCCACTTCTGATCTGATCAAGCAGAGCTCCTCTGCTGTCTCCTCCTCCTCCTGATGAAGCAGCAGGGGGTTGGGGTGCGCCAGTGGGAGGAGGAGGAGGTGGGAAATCGGAAGCTTGAGGAGGCGGAGGAGGAGGGGGAGGGGGAGGAGGGGGAGCAGGAGCCCCCCCTCCTCCTCCACCCCTGCTGGGTGTAGATGGGACAGGAGGTGGAGGGACAGCCATGGAGCGATGCTGGCTTGAGGGCGGAGGAGGAGGCGGCATGCTGTGGGAGGACACTGGGGGAGAGGGCCGTGAAGACGGTGGAAATGGTGGAGTTGAAGAATGGGCTGGTGGAGGAGGTGGAGGTGCACCTCCTCGGCTTGTTGGAGGTGGGGGTGGCACGCCTCCACGGGATGGAGGAGCGTGAGGGTGAGGGGGAGGAGGTCCTCGCTGCGAATGGCCTGGAATGGGAGGCAGGGGGCCTGAGCGACTACGTGGGGGTGGAGGGGTTGGAGCAGAGGACCCAGAGCCTGGAACTGGAGGCAGTGGTCCTTGTCTGCTGGGTGGAGGTGGTGGAGGTAGACCAGCTGTGGTGTTAACAGAAGGAAATGCACATTAGAAAACAAGCCTAGTTAGTTTCAGCTCCTGGGAGCAGAAGGATCGATTATGAATAAAGATATCAGCTCTGACCTCTGTTCACCTCCCTTTTCACGGCCTCCATGCCTCCTGACTGCTCTATGACATTATAGATTAGCTGGGAGGTTTTTTCATCCCTCAGATCAGTTTCAGAAATGCCTGCCTGGGAGAGTAACTTTGACAGGTCAGGGTCAAGATTGTTGGGGTCCCATCCTACGTGTGTTACATGCCTGTAGGAAAACATCAAAACAGCAACTGTAAATGATAAAGCATTTAACACTTACAATATTTTCAGCAACTAAAATCCTCACTTAAATCCACTTGGTGCTCCTATATCTGCCTTGGAGAGCTTGACACCTTTTTTCTTGTTCTTTTTGTTCTTTTTTCCTTTGTCAGAAACAGCTGGAGGAACGGCAGGTGAGGGCATGGAGCGGTAACGCGACGACTGGATGTCCGGGTTTTGAATGTCCACTGTAGCCATGTGAAACGCTGCATGGCTGGGAGATGCCACTGCTGGGAGAACATATTTTCACATTGAGCCCCATACATTCTTATATTTTGATAATAATAATAATAATTATGTAAAACAATGATTTGTATTAAAATATATATTTTTTTCTCTCTGATATAAAATCTGAAAAGTTAGTTAAAGTTAAAATTAGTTAAAATTAGTTTAGGTAGTTAAGTTAATCTAAATTATTTATTTTTTCATAAACAACCATCATTAGAGGAAAAAAAGAGAAACTTGCAAAGTTGTAGTATGTCAAGAATAGGAAAATAACATTTTGTCTGTGTTTTGCCTCAAGTGGGAACGATATGCTTATCAAAACATCCTCCCACTGATGTGGAAACGTTAAAGTAACATCTAAAGAAATAAGCTGAGAAGGTCAAGTTTGGGTGGAAATTAGTCTATGGAAGAGCAATTACCCTCAGAATACAGATAAAATAGTTACTAAGAGGCTAAACACCAAATTTCATCCTATTTATTTTATTTATTACAGTGGCCTGAGGCTTGATATGATTCTCACAGAAAATTTGCAGAGGGGAAATTTTTTTAAATCCTAAAAAGACCTAAAATTGTAAGTCTAGTGATTATTTTTACTAATAGAGCACGAGGAGCTTCTATAAAATAAATCAGATACACACCAGGTGGAACAGGGGGGAGGGATCTATCTGTAGCATTATAAAAAGAGAAAACAGATGTTAGTTGTTTGTTGTGCCTGTTTAAAGTGATATTAATTGTTGTCAAAGATCTGATTCAGTGTGTTATACCGCTTGCCGGTGGGGGGCGCTGTTTCTTCTCTGTCGTTGAAAAACAAGCCACCATTTTGGGTCACAGCATCAAGGGTGTCAGGATTTGGGTATGAAAAGAACAAAGAGATAAAGAAAAAAACCAAGAAAGTAATGAACATTAAAAGTATATGAAAATAGTATGAAATCTACCAAATTATGTTGATTCTACAGATTTTTCTACTCATTATTAGAACTAAAGTCTTGAAACATGTGCACAGTCAAACATGGCAACACAAAATGATTTTGAGCTTCTCTGCAGTACAGAATTTCTACCCTCTGACCTTGACGGGTATGTCTTTGGTTGATTTTCTCTACTATGGTGCTTTTGAAGGCGTCCGCTTCCTGTTGGTCCGCGAAGTTCAGCCCAACCTGACAGTCCTACAGTGTGTCACAAAAGCACATTGAATCAAACGCCTTAGGAAGAAACCTGCAAAAAAAAAACAACAACAACCAAGAGATTGTTTCGGGGGAATTGCATCCAGGGGTTAGGTCAGTGTGTGTGTCTTACATCAGCTGCAAACGTATGAAAGTAGGGCAGAGGCGTAGAGTAAACAAGTTGGTTGTAGAGCTCCTGCTCCCAAACCTGTCTCCCAGCCTGAGGAAAAAAAAGGGATTATGATTAATTTTCATCTATGTCAGGAAGTTTGTCATAAGTGTTCCATTATATGCTGTAACTGTGTGACTTTTCGAAAGGAGAACTTAGTCACAGTCTAAATATGAGATTTGTTGCTTCTTGGTAAGAAGGACTTTTATCTAACCTTCAGGTCGAACATTCGTATGAAGTAGGAGCGCTGAGGGTTGTCTTTGACGAAGCAGACCACTCCAGTGTGCTGCAGGCTCCACATGGTTGGGCTGTTAGGCAGAGCCATGAACAGCTGGGACACTGCTGTTGCAATGGACTACACATACAGACACATGACAGATATGGGACACAGTTTGAAGCTGATAAGACCTGTGAGAGCACTTTATTGTCGTTCAAATGTAAATTTACAGTTTGGTGAAGGTGAATAACTTCCTCCTCTGCTTTCATTTGCTCTGAAAATTGATGCTCTGGATTTTCCACTGCCTCTGCTGTTTTAATGTTTTGTTGAGTTTTAAAAAGTCCAACAGAAAAACTCAGAGAAAATGTTTCACTTTGATGGATTAAAAAGAATCAAGAACAGACCAAGTTCTGCTCTGCTGTAAGATTAAACGCTGTCAGGGTGTCTAATTCTGACAGAGGAGGAAGGATCGATTCAGCCACCATTTCCTGTTACAGCTACCTACTTTCTTAATGACCCAACATAAGAAAATATTTGTTTGCCGTATCTGTATTTATTTAAAGGAACATATTATGAAAGGAAAAATAAACACCCAACGTCTTGTTCTTTTAATAATATTGCAATCAAAAGTAAAGAGTCAATTTACAACAGGAAGGCTCAAAAATTGAATCAACGACGGATTATTTATTGAGCAGCTTAAGGTTAAGACTGCACCTACATGAAAGGGAAGAAAACAGCATAAAATGTAAACATATTAGCCTATTTTTCTCATTGAAAAGCATTGAGAGTGAAGAGTGAATTTAAAAGAGCATCCCCCTCCCAGCTCAGCTCAGCACTTACAGCACACCTTCTGCCCAGAAGCTCCTCCAGCTTGTCATTCTCCTGTTGGCTCAGCAGAGAGCTTTGGATGCTCTCCGTTTTATTCTTTCCACGGCTCATTATCCTTCTCACAAATGCTCCTGTTTATTTAAAATTATAGTCTTCTGCATTTGGCAGAAATTGAAAAAAACATAAAAAAAAAGACGTCCTCGCAATGCACTGCCAGAGAGGAAGTTTCTCTTCTCTGTTCTGTGCACACATCAGCTCAAAGCAGGAAACGGACAACCACACTTCTCTAACCCCCACTTTTCTTCTCTCGCTCAGTCGCAGGAGCTCAAATCAACTTGTTACTTCCATTTTCAGAGAGAGAGAGAGAAAGGCAGGCAGTGTGCGTGTACCCCTGTGTTCATTTTACAGGCATGCAAACACAATCTTTTTATCTCAAACTGTGTTGAAACCAGATATAAATATGTCACATGAATAGAAAAATGAGTTGTTTTTTACTGACATTAAATGGGACTAGGATTTTGCTGTTTCTATGATACTTTTTAGAGAATATTTTAACGCTTTCTTTGTAGGTCAGACGTTTAAATACATCATTTTAAGCTTTGTTCAAAAAGATGCCGTCAAAAATATTTGATGGCATCTCAGGACTCTCCTGCAGTCCATTAAATACACTGACTATTCTGCCCTTATCCCATGCTGTTGCTCACAGCAGAGTCATTTTAGTGATTGTCAATCTGGAGGAACAATTGGTGCCCATGCCATAACTTCCTGTTTGGCTCCAGGTGTATCACATAATGTTATTTCTTTACAATGGTCTTATGTAGTTTCATATGTAAAGTCCACCTGTTTCCCCCTGCAGAAAAATATCTTTACAATAAGATGCTGCCACCGCTGTGCTTTATAATTGGGATGCTGCTCACAGGCATATAAGTTTCACAATTTTTCCTCCAAATACAACAAAAAACATCAGAACAGACATTTGAATTGTAGTAAACCAAAGAAGATGTCTTCAGAAAGGAAAGTATTCGCGCTTTCTGTTTTTGTAAACTATAAACTGGGATTTTTAGATTTACTTTAAAAAAAAAAAAGACTTCCTTCTGTCTGAGTGGTCTTTAAGTCCATGTAGGTACCTTCAAGGTGTCTTTGGCTCTCTATCTAGGGTTGAATAATCTTTCATATCACAGCACACTAATAAAAATCCTTCTTAATAGTATGATATTAAGGTAATCCTCTTGTGCTTATAATTGTTATATTTTACAGTATTCATAACAACATAAATATCCTAAAGAAATTACTGTTACACTGAACACTGAACGGGGCATGTAATTAACTTCCTGATATATTTCCTGATTTTCTTTTATTTTCTTATAATGTCATAATTTATGCAAATGCACAGTTTTGCACCTTTTGGTACTTACATTTTGGTCTCTGATTGATTGATTTATTACGGTAATTGATTGAGTGATTGACTTTACTGATCACACAGTAGAGAAATGTACTCATTACATCAGCTCAAATAGTCAAAGGAGAAGAATGTGCAAAGGAAGAAAAAGGTGCATGCGATATATACCGTACATTATTTACAGCGTATCCACATATGACAGATTATTTTTATTTTTTTTTATAGTAGGATCATTATACGGGGTTATTGCACAGGGTGTTTACATGGGTATTTATATAGATTGATATTTATATTTATATATAGTTATTACTGGGTTTCAGATATAGAGAACCAGGTTATTGCACGGGGTATCAAATAGTAATTGCACATTATACATTTCACAAATTATTGCCGTTGTAGTGTCATGTTGTTGAGTCTGGTTGCAGCAGGGATGAATGACCTGTGGTAGCGCTCCTTTTTACAAACATGGTGTAAAAGTTCCGTAAAAATTCAAAAAAAATATCCACTGGACTTGGTTTTCAAGATTTGAAGACGTTTCGCCACCTCTCCAGGAAGCTTTCTCAAGCTTCCTGGAGAGGTGGCGAAACGTCTTCAAATCTTGAAAACCAAGTCCAGTGGATATTTTTTTTGAATTTTTACGGAATGAATATGACCTGGATGACTGAGAACCTTCATCAGCATATGGTGTAAAAGTCTTTCACTAAAGGAGCTGCTCAGATCCGCTACAGACTGGTGCAGAAGGTGAAAGGTGTTGTCCATGAAGGATGTAAGCTTGGACAGCACCCTCCTCTCAGCCACTTCCTCCACTGAGTCCATGGTGCAGCCTAGAACAGAAGCGGCCTTTCTTACGAGTTTGTTCAGTCTCTTTCTGTCCCGCTCTGTGCTGCCAGGGGTCCAGCAGACAACAGCATAGAGGAGGGCTGATGCCACCACAGAGTCATAGAAGGTTTTAAGTGGGGCCCTGCTCAATCCAAAGGACCTCAGCTTCCTCTTGAGGTGGAGGCAGCTCTGGTACTTTTTATACAGGGCGTCAGTCCAGTCTAGCTTGTTATTGATGTGAACACCCAGGTATTTCAAATTCTCCACAGTTTCTATGTCCTGCCCCTGGATGGTCATGGGGGAGTGAGGTGGGGGTCTTCTCCTGAAGTCGATCACCATTTCTTTGGTGTCTTTGGTCTTACTGGTGTTAAGACACGGGTGGTTCTTCTCACACCAGTCAACAAAGTTCATGATGACTGATAAATACTCCAGCTCATTCCCCTCAGAAACACAGCCTACAATGGCTGAGTCATCGGAAAACTTCTGAAGATGACAGCTGTCCGTGCTGTAGATGCAGTCCGAGGTGTAAAGGTTGGAGCAGAACTGTGCCCTGGGGGACTTTGGTACTGCAGAGTGCCACCTCTGACTGACAGCCTTGGAGCCCCACATACTGAGGGCGTTTGGTGAGGTAGGTATTGTCTATCAGTAAGATGTATATCCACTCCAGCGTCCTCCAGCTTCCCTCTCAGCAACTCTAGTCTTATGGTGTTCAAAGCACTGGAGAAGTCAAAGAACATTACTCTCACCGCTGCAGCAGGTAGATGATGGCATCCTCCACTCCGATGTCAGGTCGGTAAGCAAACTGCAGGGGGTCCAGGGTGGGGCTCACCAGGGTGTGCAGGTGGGCAAGGATAAGGCGCTCCATGGCCTTTATCAGGTGGGAGGTCAGGGTGACTGATCTAATGTTGGCTGGTTCCTTGGCGTGTTGCGGTTTGGGAACAAGCGCGATAATGGATGTCTTCCATAGAGTGGGGACCAGGTTGTAGATGTAGCTGAGGATCTATGCTGAGATCACAGAGCTCATCAGCATAGTTCCTTAGCAGCCTTGGAGGAATCCCGTCCGGTCCAGAGGATTTCCTCTGTTTCAGCTTCTTCAGCCGGCTTTTCACCTACATTGAAGTGACTGCATGGGGGGAAGGAGGCATGGCAGAGGGTGTGAGTTGGTTGGGGGTTGGTGAGAGTGGTGGTGGGGGGGAGGTTAGGTCTCTGGTGGTCTTGGGGTTTGGAGACATGTTGAGAGTCAAAAACAGGGAGGGGGCTGGTGTGAGGGGGCTCTGCGAGCCCCAATAACGGTTCAACATCAAGCATTTTTTGGTAATTGACAAATGTCTTGTTAATGTTTCAAAAAAATAACTTTTTCAAGAACGTCCCGATTAGTACGTTACAAAGTTGTAACAGCGCTGCCCTCATCTAGGCTCTCAAGCTGGGTAAAATGTAGGAAAAATATATTACATCTCATTTACATTTTATATTCAGGTTATATTTATTATTGAAAGAAAGAAAATACCCAACTGCTAATAATAGATGCAAAATAAAGTACATATTATTTGCTTACACTGCACTAAGGCTGAAAAAAAAAACAACAACAGCATAATGCTTTTTCTGCTGGAAATCCCATAGGGATGATATTATTAGTCCTTTTTCCATCAGATTCTTCCAACCTAAAGCAACCAAAGTGTCTTCTAGAAGTATCCTAACAAACAATATTCTATAAAAAACCATCAGACATGTTTCTCAAGCAATTAAGAATAACTTCAGTACTTGAGTGTAGCTCTGGCTCCCTCTAAAGTTGCCCTTAAGGAATAGAAAACAACTATTCAGAAGCCGCTGCTGCATCCGTTCTATTAGTGCAGCTGGCTTCACTTCTTCAGCTTCTGTTTTTTTTCACAGTTTTTTCAGCCATTTTAACATGTTTAAGATAAATGGTCAGTTTGTCATGAAGCTCAGAACATAGGACCCAGAATTCAGGCGAGACAGATAGTGATTATTTAAAAGACGTTTATTGAAACAGACGCAGAGCTTTGGATCTGCAGCGGCTGCAGTTGGGCGGGGCTCCACCCATCACTGGAAACTCAGGTGGAGAAAAATACAGGTAAGTGACCATGATAATTTGATGGAAGAGGATTATCCATGTGAGTCACCAACCTGGTTTATCAGTTCAGTCCATCTCCATTTAAAGTGGTAAGATCCAGCCAGGGGGCTGCCTACTAGATGCTGCAGGAGCCACCCATAGTGTCCCCATTGCTGCAGTCCCTGAGGGCAAGAATTAGTTTGAGCCAGGTCAGGGAAATCCCATTTAAAATGCAACCAGAGGTATCCCTCCTTTTAACGTGTGAGCTAGGGCTGCAACTAACGCTATTTTGCAAATTGACTAATATGCTGATTATTTATTTAGATTATGCTAAATTTAACCAGTTGAAACTAAAACGATTCCAATTGAGTTCTGGATAGTGTCATGATCTGCTCTGATAGCTGGCCTTAATTGCTCATTGCACTCACCTGCCTAGTTCTGTCCAGCTCCTAATCATCACTCATCTCAGCCACCTGCCAGTTGCCCTTATATTGGGCTCAGTTCCAGCTTTAATGGCCAGATCATTCTGTCATAAAAAGGGACAGATGTACCAAGTATTCAGGGTGAGACAGCCAGTTGGAAAGTTCAAAATGTTTATTACAATAAAAACAGACAGAACAGAACTGAAACAGGCTGCGGACCTGTAACGACTACAGGAGGGGGGCGGGGCACTGCCCAATCACTGACACTCTGGTTTAGGAAGAAACACAGGTAACTCAACAGAAGATGATTATCAGAGGGAGTCACATACCTGGTTTAACAGTTCAGTCCATCCTCACAATCATAGGCAGGATAAGCCGATACACTGCCAATGAGAGGCAGCCCTAAGCCATCCAGAGAGTCCCGGATGCAGCAACCCCAGTGTGCAGGCTGGACTCCAGTCCAGGACAGGGATTCAGATCAGACCGGAGTACTGGAATCCGGGAGTCCGCAATCTGGTCAGGGGTTACGATCCACTCAGGAACGGACGGATCCGGGTTCCAGGTATCCATCAGATCATGAAGGCAGGTTCAGAATCCTGTGCGTCGAGCATCCAGCTCAAACAGAAACTCATGGGAGGCAAAATCCAGCAGGAGTCTAACAGGTTCAGGCAAGCAGTTGAATATCAGTTGACGATTATTACAATAATCGATTAATGCTATTAATACAATGAATTGTTTTAGCCCTAGTTTGAGCTATTTATTCAGAAACTTCCAAAGGTTATAACATTATCATCTGACTAGACTAAATTGCTGTTTCATATGGATCTTAATGTGCAAATGTCTTATTTTGAAGACACAAACAAAATTATCTAAAAAAAACAAATTTTTTCCTAGTTATTCTGTCACTAAGCAAAGTAGCAAAGAGATATAATCCTAATGGGCCTAAAAAAATTAAATAGTTCACTTGGTTTGATGCTAGACAACCAGAGAAACATGTGTTGTGTCTTTTTTTTTTTAAACAGTGAATGATGTTTTCAATAGTAGGTTGATAAAGCAATGAATGACTCGAGTTTAGAAACAAAACAGACTTTATTGTAGCATGTCAGTCAAACCAGTAGGAAAATGTACAGGCTGTTTAACAAGGGAAACAGATGTTGTGGTCCAATTTCAGATAAATCTTTATTTTAACCTTGTTGATGGGTAACACACTCAGTCATTTCTAAAAGCGATGAAAGATGTTTTGTAACACTGGCTGTTTTGAGGCTCTACATTTACACACTTAATAGGATCAATTAAAAAGTGTAACTGAATAAATATACTCTTTGGTTTGTAGCTATTATCATATAAAAAATTTTGTTTACTTGTGCAAACCTCCTTTTTGCGTTTTGGCTCAAATGATTGTCAGCAAACTGTCTGAATAGCAGCTAAATCCTGCATATTGCACTGGATTTAATGGTCACCGCAGACACTGCCTGAAATGTATATTATTTTACAGTCACTATAGGAGACAAAATATCACATTAGTTGAACTTCACTTCACAGAAAGTTGTCTGTTTACCAAATATAACAAACTCTGTGGAAGTTCATGCATTGTTCTTTATATTTTGTAGAACAAATGTAGGGACATCTAAGCAAAGCTATTCTGGATTGTTGGATGACATTATAATATTGGGGAAGTACAATGGAGGGATGTTGGCAGTGACTGAACTATTCCATGTAACACGGAAAAAAAGATTTCCATTTTAGTCATCCTGTTCTCATTCATCCTTTGGCGGCCATCTTCAGCAGGGCGGACTCCGACAGAACACCTCTCATGCCACCCTGTGTTCCCTCCTCTGCAGCAGGACATTCTTCCATCCCATCTAATGTCAAAACCTTTTTCCTGATTTCAACGCTGATGAAGGTTCTTCAAATGCTTTTTCATTTTGTTGAAAATCTCCAGACTTTGGAGGGGATCTCAGCATATTGGGATAATTACTGGGATAATTACTGGTTTCATGTTCTGTTTGTTGCATCTCTGTTTAGTCATAGCCATCTGTTGCCCAGTTAGTGGCCACCTGCTGTTGAGGGATTTCCATTAATCCAGTCAATGATAATAAGCACCATGCTCATGATCATGAAGATGAATCCTAATGCTGCAAAGCATGCGGCCTGCAAGGGTTGTAAAAAAAAAAAAAGCTATTTGTTTCTCAGCTGGGCTTAAAAAACAGAAAAGAAACCATGCGACCACATGAGACCACAGACTTGTACCTGAATCTTAGGTTTTGACTTCAAAGGCTCCTGTTCTTCAGGAACGATCCGGATGTAGAAGACTGAAGGGAGGATGAAAATGAGACTTGGGGCTGTGGTGGCTCCTTCACAAGACAAGAGGAGAGAGAACGAGCCGGATTATTGTTAACTTGGCAGCAGATCATGTCCTCCTTAAACAGATTATTAAAAAAATAAGCACTAATTAAACCTGCAGGTGCATCAAGATGAATTATTTCATAGCTAAAAAAAAAAGCAACTTATATCAGGAATAATAATCAAGGAGAAATACATTCTTTTATAGATCCATTGAACCGAGGGTTTTACATTTGAAGCCTTTTTTTTCTGGAAAGTTTGATTTATTATATTCTCCACAGGGTTCAGGTTTTAACCAGGTGCTGATCAATCCAAGACTGGGGTCTACCATGCCGATTAAACCAAATATTAGTACTTTTGGAACAGTGGGTGGTTACCAAATGATGCTTGAAAATCAAATCAGCATTTCCATAAAGCTAAATATCAACAGCTCTAAAAGCCTTGATCAAAACACAGAAGACCAAGACCAGGAGATGGCATTGCTCATCAGATCACCGTCTTCAAACTCTAAACTTTTTTCCTAAACTGTCAAGTCCTTCTTTTTATTTTTTCGGCCAAAATGCCCTGCTCCTGTCCCCTACCCCTTCACCTTTGACAGGTTCAACAGACCACTGTCCTGAAATCCAACAGACCTTCAGCTTTACGGATGTCATTACTCAGTAGACACAGTAAAAACAAAAGTGATGCAAGTCAAATTAGGACTACAGCCTTCCAGAAAAAAGACCTACAATAAACAAAAGATGCAAAATGTAGATAATGGCTGATACTTTTTATATTAAATCTGAAAACATAACATGTCTGAAAATATTTTACTTTTGTGAACCTCTGTTAGGTGAGCTGTGTCTATATGGATTATGAGGAACCATAGGGCTCCTGGCTGTGGTTAGGAATATCAGGAGGTTGCTATAGGAAGCTCACTGCCTTCTCTTCCTAACTTCTTCTTTACTGCCAGCATAATTCAGATAACACTTATTAATGGAGACTGCTGATGCACTTCCTCCCTGGCCTAAGTGTTCTTACCGATTAGATGTATTTGGATTAAGCCAAGGAACAATATCCCCCAATTTCTGTACTTATATATATATATATATACACACACTCTACACAATGTGAAACCCTCAAATGGGTTTATTTTATATTCCTCAAGGCTGAGATTAACACTGTTGCATGTGTGGATTTCCTAAACCACATTTCTTTGGCTTACTTAACATTGTCTGAATTTACACAATCTTGGTCTTTTTAAATGGCCAGGTTCTTCGGCAATGACCATTGCTCTCCTCTTGTGGATGGTGTCAAGTCAGCTGTTTTCCCAAGATTGTATATCCCAACATTCCTTTGTTAAAATGAATTATTACTGGTCTTTTATTATAATATTTGTATTTTCTGAGAAACACACATTTGTCTTTCCATTAGATTTAAACCATAATAATTATATCTCAGAGAGCAGGTTAAAATTTATAACCCTGAGTTTATTTATTATATCAAAAATTTGATATACCTTTTTCATTTAAATGACTGATATTCTAATTCAATGAGATGCACCTGAAGTTTAGCAATGCAAATTTGAGCTTAAACTGTGGCATCTAAAGTGAGACTCAAACTTCTCTTTCCTGTTGTGAAAACATACCGATGAAGGCAAAGATGTCTTTGATGGTAGGAACAGAAATAACCAATATGTTGACCACGATGATGAGACCTAATGCGATGATGAAGTGTCTGACCCAGTGGAAAGGCTTATCAGGGAAGAAGATCTGGAGCAATGCTCTGCGAATCTGCAAATATCCCAAAAAGCACACACACACACACACACAAAAAAAAAAAATTAAGCAAAATCAGTTTTTACAAACAAATTAGCATCAAGACTGATGGGGAAGTCTTTACAACCCCTTTTTGTCTTAATCCTCAGCTTCCTGAAGTTAGTGTAGCCTAGATACTTTTACTAACATGTGTACGGTCATTTGTAGGTTTTTGTATCCTGCTGTGAGATGCTTGACTTTAGCGTTTCATGCAAAAAGAAAGAAAGAGGGTTTTTTTCTGTTTCCTACATGGTAATTAAAAAATTAACAGTAATATTTTTACGTTACACATTAACTGGCTTAGCTAATTTAGCAGAAAAGAGTTCAAGGCGGTTGGCTCCTGTGTTACAAGTTTGTTTAACATTTTGTTATCCGTATTAAATACACATAATGTTTAGAGATAATACTTCTGCTCTTGGATGGACTAAAGATCATTTTAGACAGAACCTAGCATGCTCAAGTACTGCTACACTGTGAACTTAAGCTGAGATAGGCTAAGATCCTTCAGTCATAATGAGAACGATGACCGATAACCATTATTAATCATCAATCACTCAACATTTTTATAAGACATTTTTCTTTATTGTTAAAAATTAAATAGTTGAATTATTTTCCAAATTTGATTTGCAAAAGCTTATCCAGCATCAAGCTTAGCTACTATAAATTGTATCCTTTTAAAGTAGTTGTTCCTTATACATAAATGGTCTTGACAGTTTTTTGTTCTATTTTTAAGTTAAATAGCAAGTAGGCCTATTTCCTTTGACTCAGGGAAATAGTCATATGAAAATAAACACCAAGCCTAGAAAGGAAGGAATTTAGACTCTCTAAGAGAGAAAATAAAATAAATCAGTTACAATATATAAGAAAGATTATTTGCTCCTTGCTATTTTCTAACTTCTAACTAAAACTCAAGTGAAAAGCCATTTAAAGCCAGGAAGAAATAATCACCAGTTTTTTCTTTTTTGCTACTTGCAACATTTATTTCTTTTTTTGCACGTGTTTTGCCTGTTTGCATCATTTATAGGTTTGTATGATTTCTCTCCAGCCTTGGTACTTTTAGTTATTATATCGATATTTTTTACTTACCGGAAAGAGAACCACAGGGACAGTCAGAGTGACAGCCACCAGTACAGCCAGACGCACGCAGAGAATCAGAACATCCTGGGGGTCCACACAAATATAGGTGTGAAGTAGCTCTGACTCTGTTGCAGCTATCCATGGACAAAAGCAAAAACTGTTTAAAAATATGAAATTGCAAACTTTCTACAGAGTTTAAGACTTTTTGATTAGACTTATTGATTTTAAGTCAGAGTTTACTAAAACAGTAATTGTAGATCGATTCTGTGTTTTTTTATTTATTTTTTTATTTTACTTATTTCAAACAGGGGCGGAGCTAGATGGGGGAGCCAAGGGGGGGCATGGCCACCCTTAGCCAATCATTGGCCACCCCTAGCATTTTTCTCCTCTAATATAGATGGTGGCAGCAGTAATACTCTCAACCTGCAGCTCAGGAGTCGCTAGAGGCTCTTTGGAACCTCTACAATGGCTCTTTATAGTGATATAAAGAAATTGATATAAAGAAACAACTAATTTGGCAGAATAATGTATCTAAGTCTTGGAAACTTAATTGGGTTTAAATAAATACATATACTGGTATTCATACAGAGGAAAATCTTTGCTTCATATTTATGGAATATTTTATGATTTTCCTCATATTAAAGCTTGTTGGTTTTTTAAGTTGGAAACAGATAACCTATAGCTGATATTGAACAAGGATGATAATTAATTGTGTCTTATTAAAAAGGTTATAACCAGTCAAAAAAATTTCAATATTTGCGGCTCTAGACTCCTGGCAAAAGGGCTGTTTTAAAGGTTTTAAAGGTGGCAGACATCTGATGCATGTCATCATACCATGTAATCATGGTATTCTCCCCCTCAGGGTTATCATTCTACGTCAGGCATGCAGCAAAAATACTTCAGACTCAGCTGTGAAAAACATCTTACCATAAAAGGTGAGGTAACCAAAAATTGCAGTCAGCAGGTACATGACAAACATGGCCAGAATGGAGACGTTGGCAACAGCTTGCATGCGCTTCCTGCTGGCACTGAACGCAAAAAGAAACCTTTTAGCATCGCTGTTATAAATAACAGACTAAAAAAAAACATCCAGACTTACTTTCGTAACTCTGTGTAGATCGGCAGCACCTCTGGGTGACAGACAAAAGCGAAGGCTATGATTGGGACAGTGTATGCTGCCTAAAAGCCAAAACAAAGATACAGCCTTGTTAGTCTAGCTGTGTTATTAACACTGCTGTTTACATAACACGTCTTACTACTACTGACTTTACACACTGTGCTGGGAAATATAAGCTGTACAAACCAGGGCATAAAATACACACAGCATAAAGGAGATTAGGCATAATCAGTGAGATGTTTTCCTGACCTGTGAGTTGACGGTGAACAGTTTGGCTTCACAGGTTAAGTCTGTGTTGTTAAAGGACTTGCATTTTTCATTAACAAAACTTGTGTAATTTCTTGACTCAAACAAGCAGTCCAGGCTGAATTTCCTGTAGATAACCTGAAATGATTAACCAAAAAATGTATTAAAAGACAAATAATTATCAGAAGAGCAGCTATTTTTATTGCATGGATTACATGTTTCTGACTTACTGAAATGAGGAAAAACACCATGCAGGAGAGAGAGAAACCGCTTGTATAGCCAAGGTATCCTGGAGCGGGAAAAGAAAGGCAAAGAAAAGAAGATTATTTGAGACCAAGGACTGTCTTATTCAGCTATTTCAGAGTGAGATATGGAAATAAACACAAAAAAATGCCTAGTAGAGACATGAGGAGAGCATGAAGAGTAATAAAACACAAAAGGATATGAAAAGGACTGCTGACATACCAAGCTGTTTCATTAGTGCAAGTGGAAGAATGATGATGGCACTAACAATGATGACCAAGTAGTTTCCATTCAAAAACCACGGGCTGATACATGGCCACACAAACAAATGAGAAGATCACCACACAGCTAAAAAGATGAAAACTCAACTGAAATTGTTAAGAGTGAAGTAAGAAAAAACATGAATAAAAACTCACTCTGAGCCATCTCCTTTACCAGCGAGAGCCTCTATAACCAGAGGAAGCTCCGACTTCACGATAAAGAGATAGCTGGACATTGCTACAAACAAAACAGAACAAGCTTTTATTGTTTATTTGTGCATTTTTTTTTTCCTGAATACTGATTGTATCAATATATACCTTTTCAATAAATTATAATATTGCTTCTGATAAAGCTCTTTCTTCAGATTAAAATAAAAGTACAGCTTCATATTGATTGACATTTCAGTGTCAAAATTATATTTTTTTATTGCTCCTTAGTGGCATTCTAACAGTATATGATGATTGCATTAGCTATAAGGGGAAGATTATCATTAAAAACAGACATAAAGACTTTAATACATCTAGCATGTCTCTAATTAATCTCAATGTGTTTCATCGGTGAATTGAGTTGTAATCTATCCATTGTAACTGTACATTTACACAACATTAATCTGATCAAATCAAAGAAAACATTCTCTATAGAGACATAATTTTATATCAATTGGTTTAATTACATTACCTCCAATATTGTGCATAGTGATGATGATGGCGGCCACCATTTTTCCCGGGTGGCCAAAAGCGTGATTTCCTAACTGCTCATATGCACGGATACCTGAAAACCAATCAAAGGAAGGAATATTTTACTACATTATTAGGAAAGATAGACTCATTTTTGTCAACCCTGTAAAAGATAAAAAAGACAACAACTTAAAATTATTTTTTAGTTTTTTTCCCTTTTTTGCTGTAGTTTAATCTCACCCTGATTTATCATTAAAAAACATTTTAAACAATTTTTAGCCAAGTAAAAATCTTACATTGAGAAATAAAGAGTCACAGTGTGCTTTGGATGGATACCCTCTCCTTAGAATGAATGAATATTCATTTTTTAGTTTACTGATAGATGCCACCAGATGGTGTAGTATTTAGAAGAGTTCATGAAGTCAAGCATTCTCTATATGTTTCCAGGGGGCCATTGCAGAAAATAGCATAACAGATTCTCCACTATTGTACATTTTACTAGTTAAAATCTCAGCACAGTTTATCATTTGTTACACTTTTTTTTTTTTTTTTTAAACAAGGGGAAAAAAAATATTTTTATTTTTCCCAAGCCCCCAAATCACCATTTTGCATTTAATGGCCATTATGGAAAATTGCTGGCCTCCTTTTGCTTCATTTCTCTAACAGCTAACTGTGAAGATGCTGTTTATCCTTATTTAGCATTCTGCTCACTGTGCATGGTGGCAATATAAATAATGGTTCTTGTTATGTCTTAAATTATGACTCAAACTGTTTATGTGGGTGAGTAAATGCTTTCTTGTAGCTATTTCCAGGCTTAAACCTTCCTCAGGGAGACATCAATGAATTACTACTGTAGATGAAGATTATTAAACAGACTATTTGGCCTGAAAGGTAAGGAATTAATTAAAGGGATTTTATAAATACCAAGAATTTAACCATAATTTTTTTTTACTATAACCCACAATTTTTTGTTTAAGGATATTTTTTTCACTGCATGATTGTTTCCCCCTTATTGAGTAAATGCACCAAAACTAAAAGTTGTACCTTTCTAAAATGTTCAGTGAGAGATTATACTACTTATAAGGACTTTAAAAGTGTTTACCAGAATACCGACAAATGTATCTGTGTTTGCATATGATGAATGATTAAACAAGCAGAAAAGTTGCGTTGGCTTAATGGATCCCCTCACCTACAACTCCGGCACTTTTTAACAGAAGATGAATTGAATATGCAGACAGAATGGCAATGCACACTAACAGGATTCTGAAAGAAAGAAAAAAATACATCTGTTGGCACTCAGTCATTATTGTTATGTAATAAAATATATCTGGATTATACAGTTTCAACAACCGATACAGTTTATAGTAGTTTTATATTCTATTTAAATAAGATGATTTAGTTTTAGAGGTAGACTCGTCTTTACATCTTCACTCCTCTGCCACAAGGTGCAGGCCTGCACCATGAGGGCGTCTCTTAGATCTGATCACAGAGCTCTATATTTAACTACCCAAATCTGATTTAGAGAAGCTGTGCGCGTATGAGCTCTAATGTAGGATCTGACAGATCAGAGTGTGGACCGTAGTAAAGTAGCTTGTGGTGTAGCATTGTTTACATTATACCTGAACCATAAACAGTCATCCAGTTAAAGCAACCCTGTTAAAAAGAGTCTGGGTTGTAGATTTGAATTAAATCTCTGTTAGAACAAACAGATTGAAGGACGCACAATTACTACAACTACCACTACTACAACTTTAAAAAAAAAAACAATGCTGGTATTATAGCTGTATTATGTTATGTTAATAGTGCTAGATATTATATAAATAGTTACTTGTTTACTTTTTAAGATTTTACTGTATTTATTTGGAATAATGGAAATTGTGATGATCAATGATGGTAGAAATAGCTGTTCCACTAGTATCACTAGGATTATTTGCTAAATTTCTATTCCTCAATTAACTTATTTATACTATATTATTATTATTTTTATTCTTAATGGATTTTATTTTTCTTAATTTGATTTACTCTTAATGAAGTTTAAAGCTGATGATTATGGTAATAATTATAATGCTGGAATGGCTAAGATGCACATTATTAAAGAATCTACTATCTTTATAGTAATTATCAAAGCATAATGATGTTTTGCAGATACTGCACTCTGAGTGATTGCTTATCTCAGCAGTATCATTCTTTGGAATATATTTTTGTTAAAAAAAAAAAAAAAAAAGAACTAAATTTCAAACAAACTTAAAACACAATTACAAACTGACATTATAAGAAGTCTACGAAATAATCTCACTTGGCCAGACAATACATTTTCAATGATGATCTTTGCAGAATATTACTTACAGTAGACAAGAAAGACAGAAAGCTGATGAAACACATACATACAATGCAGTTTGCATAAAACCTGAACACTGAGAATATATAAGAAGCAGCTCATATATTTAAAAAAAAACTTTTTTTTTGTTCCTTTACTCACATAAACAGAATGATTCCTGTGTTGGACATTGCGTAAGCCAGTCCTAGGATTCCACTGCCCATGATGGCGTTACTGAGGTTAAATATGGACATGCCGAATGAAGTCTTTCCTTCGAACTGAAACAAGACGACATAAAAATATGTTTCATTGTTTACTAAGAAAGAAGTATTTTATTTTGTCAAAGAGAAAAATATAACTCACATCCGTAAATTGAACTTCTTTCTTTGTACCAGCTTTATGCGGAAGAAACTCTTGCTTTTCTTCCATGGCATCAACTCCATCAAACCTTCACAGGAGGCACAATCCAAACAGTTAATTTGAAAAGAGACACAATGAACCTGATCATGCTTCTTGCTCTCAGAGTCTCACCCGTCGTCTTTGCTGTGTCCATTCATCTTCTGAAGCTCCATTTTATTTTACTTGCTGAGGTTGATCTGGTTTTGGCTGCGTGAAAGACTGGTCTTTTAAAGTTGAAATGACTGGAAGCACAGAAACAAACGTGTCATTAATGAGACATTCCAAGGAAGCCAATGTGAATCGTAACATTGTTTCTATAAAAAGAAGGTTTGATGTGGCTGGACTGATTTAGACATAGAGAAAGCAGAGACCAAGTTGAATTATCTTTTTTTAAAATTATAATGCATATAATACATTACATCTAAATATCTAAATACATTAGATTATGTGATCTATTTGAACTTACTGAGATTGAAACAGCGCCATCAAATGAATCTTCCAGGAAGCAAAAAGCAGTATTTACTGCCTGGAACAATGGTTATGTAAGAGGAACACACTTAGAATAGTTGTATAAATATATGCATCTGGTTAGGAGTGATTTCTCTTTTGTTTATAGAGGAGCAGAAAAACCAGAGGCTCCATATTAAACACAGACTGATGACAAAGTCTTTTTAGATTCAGAAAGGTCAAGATTTTTTTTTTACTTTGAATCAATACTTATGTGGGTGCAACAAAGAAATCAGATCCCCGACTTAGATTTTGTTAAGGTCTCTGGGGTTTTCTGGTGTGAGTGAGCTTCTTGTCATAGAGAGGATTTTTGCTGGTGGCTTGGCCGACCCGTATTGCTGCAAACCTGGTCAATTCGCTATTCGCATTGACAACAGATTTCGAATGAGAACTTGAGCAAAACAATCTTTCAGATCATTCACAAACTTCTAAATCTTTCAAGTCAGATCTTGAGGAGCTGATACAGATAGACTTTATCCTGTTTTCACCTGAGGAACTGCAATGTTGGAGAAATAACTGGACTCTGCCTGTATTGTGGCGAGAGTGGTCACTTCATTTCTTCTTGCCGAAAGCAGCTAAAATAGAAGGTCCACCGGTAAGGAAGGGACCAGGCGGCAGTCTTAAGAGCAAACCATTCCTCATAACATCACCCTGCTGTCTCCTACTGAGTCACCCATTTCCTTTTTTTGCTTTATTCAATTCTGGTTGAATTGATTAAAGCAATTCCTAAAGCCTTATTGATAACAATTTAGCTGAACAATTACTTCTTCCTGTTGTATGCCTACCTGAATCACTTCATGCCTCGGCTCTAGATGGAAGTCATCTGCATATAATCACGTACCGAACTGAACTAGTAAAAGTGTCAGACAATTATATTGAAGAAATTTTTTTTTTTTCCTGTTCTCATCACCAGTATCTACCTTTGTTCTAGGGTACCGGTACTCTTGGCTCACCCTTCATAATCCTCACCTGAACTAGAAAGAAAATAGAGTTGAATCATGGAATAACCATCTGTCCAACTCTTCAGTTGGCCATGTCTCCACTCTTAAATTCTCAAGAATAGGAAATTGCAGTAGACCTCTCCCTGGTTCCTCCTGGGTATCGTGACCTTCATCTGGTTTTCAGTATGTCCAAGGCTCTCTCTTGCCCACCTTACCGCCCATATTACTGTGTTATTGAGCTGCTTCCTGAAGCCCATCTCTAGTGGGATGTATAACCTGTTCAAACCTGAGAGAGTATGGAGAAGTACAAGTGAGTCGCTAGCTGCTTGAATTATCTGCACCTCTATCTCAGCTGTTGGAGCCGAGTTTTTTTTTGTCGGGAAAAAGAATGGATCACTAATTCCGTAAAAATTAAAAAAAAAAAATATCCACTGGACTTGGTTTCCAAGATTTGAAGATTTTTACGGAATGACTATGACCTGGATGACTGAGAACCTTCATGCTTCTTGCATTCATTTAGAGGGGCTTTAACAAATTTCTGTGAAAAATAAATATCCACTTCCTCTTCTTTCAGCAGCTTTTGAATCAGTTCATGGCACGCATTTCTTCAGAAACTTGGATCTCAGAAATGCCTACCACCTTGTCAGGATCAGAGAAGGAGATGAATGGAAGACTGCATTTAAGACCCTCCTAGGGCATTTTCAATATCTGGTAATGCTTTTCAGTCTCACAAAACGCACATGCAGTATCCCAGTCCCGGGTGAAATACATCCTTAGAGATTTCTTAAATTAGTTTGACATTCTGATGTTCTTAAGGGCCTAATCCAAACATTAGATCCTTGTGCCTTAAAGTTCTCCAATGTCTTCTAGAGAACCAGCTCTTTGTCAAAGCTGAGAAGTTGGAGTTTCATGCCTCATCAATCACCTTTTTGGGACATTCTCGATAGCGGATAGGTGAAGGCGGATCCACAGAAGGTTCAAGCCAATCTCAATTGGCCCTCTTCGATAAATCACAAGCAGCTACAACATTTTTTTTAGGATTTGCCAATTTCTACAGCAGATTCATTAAAAACTATTGGAAACCTGCTCAACCCCTACCTAGCTTTACTTTCCTCCGAAAGACAAGCTGAATGACACTATGATGTGGGCGATAGAGAACTCTTAGCCATATAATGGGCTTTTGAAGAGAGTCGCCACTGGTGAGAGAAAATCCATTTATTGTGTGGACTGAACACAAGAATCTGGCCTTTCTCTAAGAAGCAAAATGTCTGAAACGTAGGCAATCACATTGATCTCTGCTCTTTCCCATTTTAACTATGTCATCTATTATGGTGCAGACTCTAAAAACACAAAACCTGATGCCCTGTCTAGGCAATACTCCAGTGACAACGAACCTAATATCGCAGCTGTCCTTTAACCTTCCTGCATTGTGTGGGCCTTATCATGGGAAATCAAGGACCAAGTCCTGGAGGCTCAGTGGTCTCAACCAGACCCTGCCACTGGATCTCTGAACTAGGTTTTATTTTCTGCTTCCATTAAGTCACGCCTTATTCACTGGGTCCACATAACAAAATTCTCTTCGTCTCATATGGCTTTGGGTATCATTGCTGGATTATCACCATCTAAGGGTTTCGCCAACATCCTCACTATAATTGACCACTTCTCAAAGGATTGCCACCACATCCCTCTTAGACCTCCCTTAAGACAGCTCAGCTCCTGACTAAGTATGTTTTTCGCCTTGACGGAATCTCTTGTGAAATCCTGTCAGACAGGGGTCTGCAAGGAAGGAGTTTTGTATTACTTTGGGGGGCCAAGATTTCTCTTAGTTCAGGTTTTCATCCCTAAACAAATCGTCACTCTAAACGCAACCAGGGGCTTGAGACATCCTCCGCCTGAGTTGAATATGCACATAATTGTCACACTTCCTCTGCTACTGGTCTGTCTCCATTTAAGTCCTCTCTAGGATATCAACCTTCCCTTTTTACATCTGACAAGCAGAACATTGCAGTTGCCTCTGTTAAACACCATACTGTATTCAGCAGTGCAGACAGGTCTGGAACCTGGCGGTTTCTGCCTTGAATCTGTCAGTGTAAACAAATAGACATCTGGCTGATCAGAGGAGTCCTGCTACCCAATACTCACCTGGACAAAAGGTTCGGCTATCAACTCTTGACCGGTTTCGGAAACCTCGTTCTTTTATCTGGGACTCTGACCTTGTTTGGGACTTTTGGTTTCCTCTTCTAGACTGCCACCGGGCAGGCCCTTAAGGAGGGGGTAATGTTAGGGTCTGTGGGGTTTTGCTGTTTTTCTAGTGAGTGAGCTTTGTCTCACAGGGAGGATCTTTGCTGGTGGCTGGGCCGACCCGTGTTGCTGCACACCTGAGAACATGTCTCAATTAAGATGACTAGCATATCTATAAGGAGGCAAAGGATTGTCTCTCTTTGCTGAATGATTACTGCTGTTCCAGCCAAAGAATTATCTTTCTTGTTGAATCTGTCTTCTTGCCAATCTCTTCAACTTGGACTCTGAAATCTCTCAGATCTCACTTACGCTCACCTGGACCTCGAGGGTACAATTTGCAAAGCCTGCTAAATCTAATACTTACATTTCCAAAACTCTCCTTCATCTCTCAAACCGACTGACCTCCTGGAGTCCCCGCTTTAAGATTCTTGCATTCTTTTCATAAATAAAATGTTAAAATTCACTGGTTCTTCATGTGATTGTACATGTGGGTCCAAAAGCTACATACAAAAAATCCAGATCTTTTGTTGTCATTTACTGTACCTCACATTAGAATTGAATTGAGATGCTAAAAACAAACAAACAGATAAATGAGTCATAAAAATGGAGCACTTCTGTTTGGATTTCATTAAAAGCCCAGTAATGGACCAGCTTTAAATAACAAATGTATTGTGAGGACATGAGTTGCCCTTAATCTCCTCCTGGATGAACAACCCTGGCATGGACAGCTCTGGAGGGACTCGTAGTTTTGTCCTCTGATCCACTCGGGTCATAGAATATTTCCCATGACCCTTAAGTTTCCCTTTGGATTTTTACATCTGACCTCCAAAGGTCACTCAGTCCCCAGCCTTTTTGAATTTTGCACAAAACCAAACTACTGATTAGTCCCGTTGGCATACACTGATCTTTACAGCTTGGCACCTGATAGCACTGGGCTCCAGTGTAAATCGGTGCTGTTTAGACTAAATACAGAGTGGAACTTTCCCAGCAGACTAGCCTGAAGTCTGGTTTGGTTAGAGTCGCTATCTTCAGTTGCTCACCCTGCAACTTTCCCAGGGCTCACGGCCAAATCATGCAACCACCAATCATAGCAGATGTCAGGAAAAGTCAGTGACTAAATAAATCGTTTGTTGGATACTAAAGAGGCTAAAGATATTTTGCTCTGAGCAAAATTCACATAGTTTGAGCTACTGTGGGGAGGGACAAATTAACCTAACCTGGTTAACAAAGAACTTGATCCATGAGATTTTTGTTGCTTATGAGGGTAGGCTTTACACAGCAAAATAAAATATAATAATAATACATGAAGTGGATAGAATTCAATTAATTGAGAAAAGCAGCCCTATTACTTTCATTCATTCACATAATTTACATTGAACACATATCCTGTTAAAAAACTAACAAATAACACTTACTTTTTTTCTCATTATAATTACATTTATATAAAACATTAAATAGCTAATCTAAACAATATTTAAGAGAAATACTTATCTATACTCAGTGAATTATTCTTAATATTTGATGCATCACATGGAGATTTTCTGACGCAAGACTCACACACTATTGACATTTAGCCCTTCCCTTTTCTTCCTCATCACAACCACATCTACAACCATGACTTCTCTAAAGAGCATCAACTTACCGTGGCGGTAGTTTGGATTTATGAAAAATGTAATCTTTTGGAAGGTGTTTGCCTTAGATTCCCAGAATCTGCCAATGTTTATATGTAATGAGGTTTCAGGGAATCTCTCCAAAGCTCCTTGGTAGTGAAGAGAGACGAGTGTGAGGGAGATTAGAGCCTGGGAGGGAGCTGGAGCAGGAAATGGGAACACCCATATTTAACCCTTTGCTAAACCCCTCACAGGTGGCGTTATAGCTGCACGTAGACAGCAGGGATCCTGTTACCTGGAGTGTTCACTGGAGTAGAGCAAACACTGGTGCCTGTGTAATGAATTACCTATGGTGTCCAGAAAGTCAGTACTTCACTCTGATCACAGAAGCTCATCACTAATAATTACTTCTAGTAAAGAAAGTAGAAAAGCTGTTGTGATGCAGACAACAAAGGTCATGAAGTTCAGCATAAGATGACTCTTTTTTGCTGAAGTTTACCAAACGGCAACATCCTCTTTGAAGCATGTGTGGTGGCAAGACTTCTAAGTCAAAGATATATTTAAAACAAGTTTGAGTGGTGATTTGCTTTGGTGTCTCTTCACTAAGTTCTTTCTTTACTGAAGTGACATTTTCTCTTGTATTTCCCATTCGGACGAGTGCTTATAGGACTCTGGGTCAAATTATTATTGCATTTCAGTTAAACAGGAAGTGATTGATTAAAAGTAAAAGTTACTAAACACTTCAATTTTAAAAAGAAAAGTATTTATGAAACATGTTTTAACATTTATTCTATAGGAATTTTTAGGTAAGACTGGAATTTTAGCATTGCTGGTTTTATTAAGGACCGTTATTTCATAATGTTGTTTTTTTCCCCCCACAGCATTCATATAATTAAGGACCAATCACATAGCCCCTGCACAAAAAATACTCCAACAAACCAGAAGAACAATGGATGGCTATTTGATTAGCATCTGACTTGGAATGCATGCAGGAGGATGGACCTAAATACAGATTGCTCTTGTGCGAGCCAAGAGAACCAATAGACTCCTGGTTAGGTGTCGAAAAAAACTGAGTCGAAATCTGGCTGCCTTCAATTTTAAGGCTGTTTTTAGTTTACACAATAAATAGTTCAAAGCTGCTAAAAAAGTTATTTTCAGGTATGATCCAATTTAACCAGGAGTGCGTTGAAGTCTCTATAAACAGTAAGATATCATTAGACAAGCAGCAGAACTTTGGTGCACAGTTTTCCTTTACAGCTCCAGGCTTTTTAGGGTGTGTGTCAATCAGCTTTACAAATCTAAGGACTAAAATGTTGATCTTTTCTCAACTAAACACAGTTCAAACCAGTATTGCCCTGCATTTATCTCCATCCATCTAGTAGTTAAGCAGGTGAAACTCTACTTATCAACTCTGATCTGCTTCCCTTTCCCTGTAGCGTAATGCTCTCACCACCATGTTTCATAGTAGAAAGTGTTGCTTTTCTGCATTTACACTTTTAAATTCTAAAAAACAGTTACACCCAACCTCCTGCTGCTTTACCCCACTCAATGCATAGAAAAAAGAAATTTATACAACTTGTAATGTGACTATAGCATGAAAAATGCTCCCTAGATCTAAATACATTTGCAAGGGTATGTAAATATTGACAGTTCAAGGAGAAAGTATGTGAGCAATGGACGTCATCATTGTGCTCACTGCCATGGCAATAGTTATTAGCTTAGCAGATCAGTGCTTTCTACAGGATGGCTCACATGTGAAGGAGGAGCTGAAGATGTTGTACTTTAAGCAAACTACGGAATGTAGAGCAGCATATAACAGCTGAAGTGACACAGAAAACCCACACATTAAATGTTACCACAGCTGTGGTTAAAGAGCTTTGCTGCTCTGAATGAAAAGAAAAAAAATTCACATTCCTCTGAGACACAAGAATTCAGTTGGCAGATAAAGTTCAGCTAAACAGAGATATAAGGTTTAACAGCAAACCCAGACGCCCTTTCTTTCTTTATCTCTCTTTGACACAAAACTCTTACTGGAAAATATGTCATTCAGTTAGAGATAGTATCTAGGGCTGGTTTGTTAGGTTGGATGACTTTTATGCCATTATTACAAGGCAGAATCTTAAGACAACAAAAGTTTCCATTCATTTTATCAGGGTTTATGGTTTATTGACACATCAGGGTAGGAGCCTGTACAGATGGTGTGACTATAGGAAATTAAAGAAGCATCACATGTGATTAAAGGACCCATTCACTTCAAATGGTACAACTGTTAGACAGTACATTTGTTCTAGAGGTAAACTTAGACATCAAATACGATGCTATGTTTAATTAATAGGCCATGATGAACTTCTACTACAGTCATTTTAAAATCCCGCCTTTGTGCTGAGCATTCTGCTGGTAATTCCAATCAACATCAAGAAGTAAAATCATTAAGGGTTTAAACAATCTATTTTTCCCATTCTTCTACATTCTGGTTACTTTTTTTCCACAGAAGCATGCGACAAATCTAAAAAGACTTACAGAGGAAATGGAACACGTGGAGCGCTGTGAATGGTCTCTACTGCTGATCACCTCAGGGAAGAGATTGACATCTGCAGTCCAGACAGATGTGACAGAGGGGGAAATGCTGATATCTGATGGCTGATTTGTGTCCTGATAATTAGATCCAGAGAGTATTAAAGATACAGCTCAAAAATAAGCAGCTGAGAAAGGAAAAAATGGAGGAAGGAAAGAGGAGGTAGTGACTACGCGCGTAAAGAAGTTCCTACCCCTCCCCCTTTTTTTCCCTCACATAGGGTGACACATGGTACTCTTCTAGTTTGCTGAAAACAACAATCCCACTTTTAGAAATAACATTATTCTACTTCTTTACAATGATATAGGTCATCATTGTGGAAGCTGTCACCTTAACCCTTTATAGGGAAGTTTCCATTTCTGATGACTTGCAGACCCCTTACAAATGGAGTACCCTCTGTCCTTCAGTGAGGTCTAGAAGCACAAGATCTATATCCAGCCATTCAGGAAAGATACATTTGACCAATTGGATGAGCCCTTGAATGATATATTACCTACTGCAAATTAAGTTGAAAAAAAGTAAACAAGAAAAAAAAGGTAAAAAGCTTATTAAAAAGTTAAAATAAAAGTTAATAACCCTAGTTAACAGTTTATAAACTAAAAGTATCTACCTGTATCAGCATTAATGCCTCTAAGGTTTTGTTGGACCCAAAAAAAAAATGTGTTTCTTTTACTCAGTGTTTTACATGAATTTCTTATAGAAGCACTTTTGTTATTTTTCTTAATATATTCAGGCAAGTTGGCGTTTCTTATTACATTAACATTCATTTTTTGCCATCAAAATGTTACAAGGGTAATAAGGTCTTGTCCTAGAGTCCAATAACACTATTGGCTTGAAATGTGGATTTTTAAAGGATTTCACTGAATGCACTATAAAGGGTTAAGGGATAAAGACTGGATGTACTGGGATCTCCATTTTCACTTAAATACTAATATCACTGTCCAATAATAGAGATCTTTTTTATTATTTTACTCATACAGTTGTCAGTGCCTTTTAAAGGCATTTTTCATTTCATTTCTGAGCTTTCTTTTTTTTCATGACCCATGAACGCTACCATCTAGTGGGTTAGAAAGAAAAAGCAACCAGCAAGATCCCAGATTATATTTTCAATTTTGCTCAGATTTCTGAAATTTTAGATAGTCAAAGCAATGCGTGCAGCTTCATGTAAACCCACAAAACTACCTCAGTAGAACTAGTAATTAATTTGTAGAAACAACTTTTTCCACCTTTGCTTTTATTTTTGTTTCAAAAGGTATATTTTTCTAGGATCTATAATTCCTGTATAACAAAGTCATTCACCATTCTAGTTATAACCTTCTACATATCTATTTCAATTCAATAATGACTTTATGGTAAAAGCAAATGTTTTTGTGTGTGTTTTTACACAAACCAATGATATTTTACTGGGCGCTTTTCAAAACATTGTAATGAAGGGTGAGGGTTGACGACATTTGACATTTTGAAACGGCAATCAGAAGCTCAAAGAAGATTCACCTTCATTAACTTGCAGCAGAGAACAGCCATATTTGTTACACTAACAGTGTGCACAATAGAACAGGATGCGTGGTATTGACTGGGGATGCATGTAACTCATAGAAATAGTGTTAAACATGGAAAAATTAAATAATGAAAAAAGGTGAATTATGAAAATAGAACTTTTTTCCCACTTAAAGGCAGTATCACTTTCAATTATATTGTCAATATATTGCAATGCAAATAATTTGTTTTATGTTAAAACAAATACTGCAAGTATAAAAATGCAATTTATTGAGACCAGAACTTGCTGATGTTTGATAACCTGAAAATCTGATATCATGTTTTGGATTGATTCCCTGCCACTGATTTGACAAACAAATGATATGATTGATTGGATTGATTGCGGGTTCTGAATTTTATCAAGTGACAGTAGCTAAGTAGCCTATTTAATAATGAGTGGGTTCAATTTTTAAAGCCATATTTGTATGGATCTGGCTGTAGTGACAGATCTATACTATGATCAACTAATAAGGAGCTTTATGCCTCGTCTTTATCACTTATATAGAATACCAAAAAACTGACTTAAAAATGTGAAATAATGAGTCAATTTCCCTGGAAATTTACATTTTTCAGTTATTTAACTTGCAGAACTTAAAAAAAAACAACTGGTTTACTAAAGGCAAACCTTTAAAAAATGTAAATATAGATTCTAAAAAACATGTGAATCTTAAAAGTAACCAAACAAAAAATAAAACCTAGAAACATTTACCTTTTATCTTGAAAATGCATTGCAGGACATTTGCAGACCTTGCAGGACATTTAAAAAAGAGATCTTATAAATATAAAATTATTTTATTTTTTTTTTAGACAGAAAAAAAGAACAAAATTTTATAAAAACAGTGAAATGTTTAGACGTAGCTTTGTGATGGAGTTTTATCCGTTGAACCTTAGAGGACACATCACTTTCCTTTCTCTACCCACATAAAGAAATTACATCGAGCCTCTGGGTTGGAAACATGTCCCTGAGGCCGTCCACACACAAAAAACTGTTTGCCCATATTCGGGCCCTCTTTCTTCACAGTGCGAAGCACACAGGGTTCCCTGTGCACCTTGCAGCAGGGGGCCGGGGGAGGACCGTGAAGCACAGACTTCCAAAACACAGATGATGCCCCCTTCTTGACATCTGATTGCCCCACGGCGAGCTGAGAGGCCAGCTGTTTGGTCTTCACCGTTTTGTCTGGTTCTCCTGTGGTGCTGCTGATGCACAGCTGGGATGGAGCCTTAACAACAAGCTCAGTGTCTTCCGTTGGGCTGCCTGTGTCGGGACACAGCTCACTGGTGGTGGATGCCTTTGGGTCTCTGTGTGATGAGGTGAATCCATCCAGAGCAGGTGTGCTCTCACACTGTTTAACAGCTGTGAGTTTGGGTTTAAAGAAAGAAAGGAGGTTACCCTGTGGCTTTAAAGAGTTATTTGTTGTCTTAGACTTCTTCCCCTTTGGGGCAGCAGATTCTGGTGCTGCAGGCCGTTTTTTACCAGAGATGTATGGGACAGGAGATGGATTCATGTTCTCCCGTCTTTCCTCCTCTTCCTGAGATCCAGGTAAGGTTTGCTTTGGCTCAGACTGGGAGGACTTTTGGTCCACCTTAATCAGAAAGCGAGACAGTTTCTGCTGTTTTCCAATGAACTCCGGCAGATAGCGCGTGCAGAGGGGAGGAGGTTTGGTGCTGGGAAGAAGCAAACATTTCAGTTTTGCCCAAACAGGACAGTGATCGGATCCCTCTACCTCGGGCATGATGTCTGCGCCTACAAACTGCTCCTGGGCCAAGCACCGGTCCGCAAATATATAATCGATACGTGTGCCGTAGTTAGTCTGTCGGGCTCCAGTGAGCGTGGACCAACACGTGAAGGCGTTTTTACGAGTTGGGTGAAAGTACCGAAAGATATCAATAAATTTCCCTGTTTGGGTACAGTCTCTCATCTCCGACTCTTTATCACACTCCTCCTCATCGGGATCCTCTTCTTCACTGCTACTGTACAGAAAGCCATTAAGCCATTTCCTCCCAGGATTTTCAGCAAAATCATCCTTAGAAATGTAAGAAAAAACAGTTATTACCAAACTCGAGCAGGAAGACCTGCAGTAATGGTAAAAGAAAATACACTATCTTTTTATTCTAAGATTTATTCCCAATCTCTATTCAGCTTCTGGGAATAAAGAATAATTCCTTATTTTAATTTAAAAAAAGTTTTACTAACATAACTGCTTGTGGCCAACATGTCTGTTGTAGCGTTGAGAACATAACTAAGTTATTGTTTCTTAATGACTTTATAACAAAGGGGTTAGGGTTACCCGAACTCTCTGATTGTGCACGAAACAACAGGCATTAAAAAATAGATAGCAGTAGCAGAGCCTGAATGCACGGTGGAGGCAGCTTTTCTCAATGTGCACACATTTCAATAACATTTGTAATATATTCTGCAGCCTGAGTGCTAAAGTTTTTTTTTTTTTTTAAGTGTTTTTTTTTTTACTTTTGCTTTACTGGGAACTAAACAAACACCCTCATCTATCAGCCACTTAAAACACTATAAGTTGCAAATGGAAAAACACACTACTATTTTATGACAACAAATTGTTTAGGCATGACAGTATTTCTACTTTAAATGCCTCTGTCATCGTAAGATTTAATTATCTAATGAACTGACACAACATGAGTTTATAGGTCAGTAACCAGGAAACCATTTCTAATGTAGAAATATTAGCTTAGAGTGAAAATGTAACACAATCCTTAACTTACATCATCACATGGGTCACAGTGGTCTATTGGCCGATGAGAAGTATTCACATCTCCTAAAACAATTACATGGCTGGAAAACAGAAAACATATGTGACTAAAAGGATGGTTTAATAGAAAGCAGAGGAACAGCAGAGCTACAATAATTTGTGTCCGCTGGACCTTTGCAAGGTGTTGTCAGATTGCAACAGCGAATTTCAAAGTATTTTATTCAGATTTTATGGACAGAGCAACACACAGGAGCACAGAATTATGAAGTCTAAATGCAGTTATAGCAGAGAGGCCTTCAGAGAGTTTCTATTGCAGCTTTACACGCCGTCCTCCTTGACATTGTGAGGAGTCGGCTGAAGTGGATTGGACATCTTTTCAGATGAACGCCTCCCTCGCAGATATAGAAGATGACGCCTACAAGCTTTGCACATCTAGAAAGTCTATGTTTTGACCATTCATTTTTACAAAGTAAGTGAGATTAAATGGAGCGCATCTGTTAACAAGAAAAAGCATGATGTTGCCTGTAGGTGTGGTGTTATTAGGTTTTAATAGCAAAATGTTTTATTTTATTTTTTCTTTTACAATTTAGATATAATTACTGTTCTAAGTGGGTTGCTCTGTCAGCTAAAAGCATGTTTTAGAGTCTCTATACTCCAGTAAATGATTAATTGATTACTAAATTAGTTGACAATTATTTCAATAATTTATTAATCCGATTAAGAGTTTCAGCCCTAGTCAGATCTGATCAGAGCTCCTTCCGTAGGTTTCTCCCTTACTTAAATAGGACCACACTGCAAATGGGGCATCAAACACTGCTCTCTTTTTGTCTTTGTTCTATTTTTTCATGTTCTACAGAGGTATAACTTTATCTGTCAACAAATTCTCCCACCTGAGCAGTGGATCTCTGCAGGGAGTTCAGATTTTTAATTGTAAAAATGTTCCTTCCGGTTAAAAACTATGGACAACTTAGTTTTTCTATGTCATATAAAGTCCAAATTAAAAACACAAAGTCTGCAATTGTAATGTGAGACAATTAAAAAAAAAAAAAGAAAAAGGGACGTGCAGGTGGTGCAGCGGTTAGCGCGCATGACCCTCGTATGGAGGCCTCAGTCCTCAATCCGACTTGTGGACCTTTGCCGCATGTCTCTCCCCCTCTCTCATACCCCCTTTCCTGTCAGCCTACTGTCAAAAAAACAAGCCACTAGTGCCGAAAAAAAAAAAAAAGTATTTCAGTTAAGTGTTGAGATTCTGCCAGCACATCATAATTTTTCTCATGCCCAACATTTAGGTATGTTATCTTAGAAACTGTTAGCAAAGATAAAAAGTGTAAAAACCAGGGGTGTATCATAACCAAAACTGTACATATTTCAGTTTAAGGATTTAAAGTAAAAGCAGGAAACACCTGTTCTGCTGTCTCTGTTTGTGGGAAGTGCTCTACACTCTCACCTCCCTCCTTGTAACAGAGCTTCGGCCCGACGTTGAAGCACCTCGTAGAACCTCAGCTTGAACTGCTTTCGCTCCGGCTTGTCTGGGTCAGCCCGCGGGCAGTAGACATTTATCACAGTGACAGTCTGCTCTTTGTCCTGACACCTTTGGACGAAACCCACACACACAAAAAAATCAAATAAACACTGTTAAAATTAGGTTAGTTCTAATAAATATAGGCATGCCTTTTAAAATAATGAAGTTTTATGTTCATTAATAATAGAAGACAATTGAATGCAAAAACAGAAATAATCACCGTTCTGTATCCAACACATGTTTTTGTCTTACATTATCTTGTGCTGTGTGATGACTGCTCGCCCCTCATTGTCCAAAAGCTGCAGCTCCTCACTTGAAAAGTCAGTGTGGTCACCATAGCAACCAGCAGCTCCCTCATGGTTGGTAAGCAGACCTGTGAGCCCCTCTTCAGCAGCGGAAGGAGTGGCATCGTCCCGACAGTAAGTTGCAACCCCTATGCACAGAAGAAATGACACACGATTATTGTGGACATATATTAAATGGAAGATGACATCAGGTTCTGAGCTTCCTTAAGTAAATCTAGAAAACCTACTTTATTGTGATTTTAAGGCAGGTATAAATGTGTACAATGAAACTAGTAGATTTAATATTTATTTATTTATCTACATAATTTAAACATAAATATACCTTGAAATTGTAAAATGCAGATATTGTTTAGTAGTTCATTTCTGAAATGTCCCATTAAATGATTAGAAACACATTCAAAATTATACATCAAATATTTAAATGTCTTAAAAAATACATGTATCTAAAAATTGAGATAATCATTTCACTTTATATTTATATAAATAATTTAGCGTGAGTAATTACGTGTAATTTTAGGGGTTATCAGTCTGCTCTTTGTTATTTGTGGGGTCACAGGCTGAAAAGCACTGATTAAAGGGGACATTCAGGGTTGAAAAAGCTAAATAACAGTGTAGTAAACCTGAATAACCGCTGCGTCCTCTACTGTAGCTGAAATAAGAGTTGTAACCGTCAACAATAGCCGTCCTTTCATCCAGCAGGTCTCCTGTGGAGCAGAAATGCGGGTTAAACCTTTGATCGCTTTCATAACAGAGCTCTGATTGGAGCAACAACAGCTTCTCTGATTTTAACACTTACTCGTGACTTTTGTCTCCTGAACACAAATTATGTCTGCATCCAGGCTATCAAGGGCATTTTTTATCCCACCTTTAAACGTCCTAATGCCGTTTATATTCCAGGTGACAAGCTTCATTGCTTCTGAGCGGCAAAACGCCAATGTTGAAAGAAGGAAGCAAACCGGATGTTAGTGTGACGTAAGCGGAAGTCTAATTACGCGTCTATTTTGGCACGATTATTTTGACAAAAAATACGTTTTACTGAAACAATAATAATAAATATTATATGTTTAAAGATGCATATATAATTAAGCTTACGTAACAAAAATAACTTCGACTAAGGAAAATTAGGACAAATTATTTTAAATTCCCTCCTAAATATAAAGAATTATCAGAATAATAAATGACATATATCCTTCAAATGAGTACTTAAGACAGAGATTTAAATTCAATTTTGGAAATTGTGGTTTGTTTCTGTATAACTCAATTGGAAACTACTAATCATTTGTTTTATGAATGTAAAGAAGTAAGAAACCTATGGGATCAACTTCAGATATTTTTATCTTCTAGATCTATAAATGTGGACTTTAATTCTATACACATAATTCAGTTTGGTTTATATATTAATGAAAAAAATGTGGAATTCTTAGTTAATGCTTTGATGATTATAACCAAATATTATATCCATAAATGTCGTTATGCAAAATGCTGCCTCTCATTCTCTGCTCTCAAAAACAAACTTTCCTCCTTTAACCAATGTCTGAAAAAGATGCAGAACCTTAAAGAAAATAAATTGTCTGATTTAATGGAAGAATTTCAGTTAGTCCCCTCTTCTTAATAATTTATTTATATTGTTAGTTGTTTTTTTTCCTCTTTGTTCTAGCCTCTAATCTCTATTGGAGTTAATAGGAGTTGTGATATTATTTTTTTTCTTGTAATGTTCATTATTGACGTATTGTTTGAGATTGTCATTGATATTCTTTATTTCAATAAAAAAAACGGATATGAGTATGACGCAAGCGGAAGTCTAATTACGCGTCTATTTTGGCATGATTATTTTTAATAAATAATAATATATGTTTAAAGTTGTTATATAATTAAGCTCACGCGATACAAACAACGTCGACTCTGACTTGGGACTT
>NW_015150614.1:1110078-1112856 GCF_000732505.1 Cyprinodon variegatus
GTTTAATTTCCCAGTTCAGACCTTAGATTAAGAAACAAATGTGGAAGAACCTGAAAGCCTTAGAAATTAATTCAGTCTCGGTCTGAACAGTAAAAATCAGTGGTGGATCAGGCTAGTTTTGTGTTAATACCAAATGAATAGATGAAGATAATATGTTATTACTATATTTTGAAGTTTTTTTTTACTAACCTTTTAATAACTTGTCATAGATTCTTGATTTGTTGTGGCAGCGGGCTATGGTGGACCTGTTATATAATACTTAAGAAAGAAATACATTGTTGTAAATTTATGTGTATTACTATTTTACTATGTGATCTTTTTGACTATATTGCCTTACATTTTGTTAAATGAAATGTAAATTATATTAAACTTTATGTTTCGCTTTAATACCAAAATCTATTTTTATAAAGACAAAAAAAAAACAAAAAAACAACAACAACGTACCCATTGGGACTAATCGATCCACTCAAGCAGATTCCAAACCACTTTTAGAAATTACTCAGGGAGAAGGAAATGATAGAAAAGATTTAGTATTAGAAATCCAGCACAGTCTATTTATATTATATAGGGGTGGCATTGATATTTGGTTATGTTGGGTTCCAGCAGATGAAGGTGTAAAAGGCAATGAAAAAGCAGATATATTAGCAAAAAGGAAAAAGGGAAATCACTTATTAAGAGAAAAGAAATGGAAAAATGGCAAAAGAGGTGGAATGAAGATAAGAAAGGAAGAGGATTATATAAGGTACAAAAATCAGTATTAAATAGAATCATTAATGAGAGAAAAAGAAGGGAAGAAGTAATAATAATCAGATTAAGAGTGGGTCATACCTATTTAAATGACAATTTATATTTAATAGGTAGGAAAAATAATGATAAATGTGAAGGGTGTGGAGAAAATGAAAATGTAGAACATGTACTGATGAATTGTAAAACTTATGAGCATGAAAGGGAGAATTTGAGAAGGATGGTTGGAAGGACAGGCAAAGAATGGAGTCTTAAAGGAATATTGGAAAATTAAGGAAATATAAAGGATATTCACAGATTAGGGAAAACATTATTTATTTATCTACAGAATACAACATTTAAAAAAAATATTAGTTTGATGTAAAGTAATGTTGCTACACACTCATGTACAGTAGATGGCGGTATGCACCTTATAGGTGCATACCGATCCGCCATAATAGAAAAGAAGAAGAAAAATGGCTCAGACCCCTTCGTGTTTGAGTCTGCAGTACCCTGGAGGACCGGAGGAGGGCGCGTCCGTGTCGTCAGATTTTCAGCGCGCATTTGACACTCAGACGGTCCGACCCTCCACGAAACGAGCGAAGCAGGTGGGTTGAGAGGAAGGGGAGCGGCTGTTCATACACCAGACCGGGTACCGCTGGGTGGTAACGTGATTAGAAGACTTCATTTGCCGGTTGGACCCCAATTAGGAGCAACCTTTTCGTTTTGTGGCGATAGGTGAGCTCCAGCTTTTAAAAAAAACTGGGGTGAGTACGTAGTTTGGTCACTGATGGCTGACTGTCTGGCTAATTAGCTCGTCTGATAGGATTGAAGAGGGAAAGCTCAGTGGTGTTCGTCCCCCCCCCGCTTTGTAAGCGTTTCAGTTTTAGAGGCTTGATCTCTTAACTCGGCTAATAGGTTGACATTTTGATTTTATTTGCCGTTTATACCACATTAAGCTAAGCTAATGATGCTAGCAGCCGGATCAGTGTCCTGTTTCTCTTTACCGGTGTCGTGTTCGTTTTTGCATCCTTGTCATCATCTTCTCAATAAGTGATCAAGTCTCTTCCACTATCAAATGCTTAAAGCTACCACTATAAGGGGAACAATTGGAGCTGGTGGAAGCAGATGTTTTTGGGATGACTAACTGCATCATGTGTGCGGGGCAGCTGATGTATCCATCTTCGGGCAAAGATGAGAGCAGGAGGAAATAAAGGGGCAGGGATTGGCTCCTCACGTCACAGCTCATGCTTAAAGGAAGGTTGTTTTTATTGCGTTTTGTTCTCTGATATTTTTAACTGATGAGAGTGGATTACAATAATGGGATCCAGTGTTTGTTGTTTGCTGATGTTCTCAGGTCATTCATACAGAGCTTTGAATCATTTGAAGTGCTGATCTTGCAGTTTCTGAGGCCCAACCTTTTGTTGTACACCATAACATGAAGCATTCTCAGCAGTGAAATATGATATGGGCATTGAATGCCTACAGTTTGGTCATTTAAACTCACCAAGCTAAGATGGGATAAGAGTGTCAAGTTAAGAAAATTTCCTACTGGGTCAATAAAATCATTAACAGTGTTAATATTTGCAATCTAGATGATTTTACAATCTTGATTGTTAGGGGTGCACCGATTACAGGTTTCTGGCCAATCACTGATTCCCTATCTTTAAAAAAAGCCTGACATGGTCATTCAGATTTTGACCGATACAGATTTATTTTTATAACTGACAGCCAGTTGTTTTAAGATCATAAGACACAAGAATATTCAATGTTATCTTACTGAAAAAAAATCCTTAAATGCCCATGAAACAATAACAACTTCTGAAAAAACTGCTCTCAAATATAGATCATGGCATTGACAGTGGGTGAGTTTCAGACCTTTACAGAAGTGGATTTGATTTGATGGAAAAGATTTTACATGTAAGTATCGGCCGATCACCGATCTCCCTCAAAATAAATTAAAATCGAAGCCAATCGATGGACCAGGCGATATATCAATCTGTGCACCCCTATTGATAACATTAAATGTGTAACATTATACTTGTAATTGTGTAA